>NW_027111728.1:576082-615393 GCF_000696795.3 Halyomorpha halys
TTATTTTAAGAATTAAATTAATATTATTATTATTTTTTACAATGAATGTGATCCATTATCACTATTACCTATTGCCCAAGAATGGCAGATTGTAATATTTATCAATAAATAAAGTTTTGAAATTTAAAAAAAAAAAATTGAATCATAAATTTTAGTTGAATGAATATTTGTTATAAATTTGAACATTTTGTTTTTAACACGTAAAATACAGTTGATTTTTCATACGAATGTTTTTGTTGTTGGGGAAGTAATCATAAAAATAATCGCAATTCAAACAACTTTTAGTTCTAAATAAAAACCAATCCTACAAAAGAATTTTTCTTTTTCCTTTTAAGATATCTTGATCCAGAAATTGTATAGCCACTAATTATTATTACAGCCAAAAAAAACAAAACATTTTAAATAAAATTAACTGAACCTTTTTAAAACAAAAAGAAAGGCACCGAAACATTTTAAACATTAATTTCTATGACTTGGTCTTTAGGACTTCTCAGAATGTCAGGAAATGAAAGAACTTAATTGGAGCGGTTGAATCGAAGTCGTTTGAAAGAGACTTTCATGAACGACAAGGAACTCGGCGGAAGCAAAATGGTTAACTGGCCAGTTACAACTTCATAATACCCAACTTGTTCCAGTTCTTCAGCTTAGTAAATCATTTTTTTTTTTTTAGGTTGAGGTTGTTGATGATCTTGGTTTCTGGACCAAACCGCTGACTAGCTGCAATGGATTTGATAATACTATATTCTTATATAAGGGGAAATGCCTATAAAAAAACTTATTTATTATGGCACTAATAAATCAGTATCTACTTATTTATGTTCTTTACTGATCGGAACCTTAATCATCTTCTCATATACATTGTCTACGGTCAACTTCAACTCATTATATTTTTATTATAATACTCTGATTGTACGGTCATTAATTTTTATGCTGGACAAGACTAATTTGGAATCCTCGTTCTGACAAGATAGGAAACTGTTCGATTCTGGCTACTATAACAGTCGTCAAATGGCACAAACCTGCAATTAAATACAAAAGGCTCATTTTCGCGATTATAATAAAAACTATTTGGGATTACGGAGTTGAACTTTTGGACTCACTAAAACCATCTGATTCCTCTCGTATCTTTCCCTTGACATTCTTCGTAAAATTCTCATTACGAATAAAATCATCCATGAAGACCTAAATATTCTAGCCGATCAAGTCCGAATAATATATCAATCCTTCCATAATAACCTTCCTAGCAACCTAAATCTTTGCTTCCTCTTGTACTCCTGATAATTATCCGAGGTACCTGATAAGAAAGTGGTCTCGAAACCTAATGTAGAAATGTTGTAAGAGTACTAGATATGGGTACTTCACAGACCTTTTATACAATTTAACCTTAGTACACATTAATTATCAAATCCTTCGTCATACTTGCAACTTCCTTCTGGAATTCTCTTCCTATCTCCATTCACCAACCCTCATACATCCTTTTCTTTGAACAACACCTATTCCTTCACTTACTACACAACCAAACCTCCGCATCATTGTGAGCTGTATTCAGCCCTTATTGATTAATATTATAAATTATAATTTAACATAAGGTTGGATATACGGAGTTGAGCTTTGGGGCTCCACTAAACCTTCGAATTCCTCTCGTATCCAATCTTTACAATCCAAAATCCTTCGTAAAATCCTCAATGCTCCTTATTTTGTTACTAATAAAACCATCCATAAAGACCTAAATGTTCCTTATGTAACCGATCTAGCCCGAACCCGATATTATTCCTTCCATAATAAACTCCCTAACCACCCAAACCCACTCGTTTCTAACCTTGCTTCCTCTTCCATTCCTGGCAATCCTCCAAGGCGCCTGAAAAGAAGATGGCCTCGTGACCTTATATTGTAAACTGTTTTAGAGTTCTACTACTGGGTAGTTTCTCTACATCCTGTATCATATCATATGTCATTATGATCAAATTTACTGGTTGTATTTTTTTATACAGTTGTAAATATCAACAAATAAAAAAAAAAAAAAAAAAAAAAAAAACTTAAGGTTTTTATGTCATATCAACATGTACACTAAAACTTTTTTAAATGTCTGCCAGACAATTAACCTTAATTTGTGAAAAATGTATTTATTCTTATGGGACATTTGTCCCAGAATAAAATAATTTTTTTCATTTCATTTCATTAACTTGTTTTTTTATTATCAATAATTTTTTAACGAATCGTTACAAAAAGTTCCATAATTCCTTGAATGACAATTGTTTTTTGATAAAAGGTCTAGAATGATTCATTGTGTTATTTCTGACAATATTTCAGCAAATATTGTTAACATGAGAGCTGCCATCTTGAAAACCCTTTTTAATTTTTTTTTTCTTTATAAGTATAGTTTTGGCATAATATTTATAAAAATAACTATCTGATAAAAAATTTTTAGGTACTTTTCATTCTGTATCTAGACTAAATTTACATCATTTTGAGACCAAATTTGGTTCTGTACCTGGAATTGTTTCGGAGAAGCTCTCTGAATTAAAACGAAATATTGTTAATTATGATATTATATGAATTTTAAGGTGGTGATACATCTGGCAGTTTATATTTCAGAAAACTTCAGTAATGTTTTAAATTTTAAAACGGATTCAAAAGACCTCAATAATTTTTTTTCGGCAACAATGGGTATTTTAAATAACTTATGTGATTTTAGGTTGGTATTTCCCATTTATCGGCTTGGTATTCATAAATCCATGAAACATTTTAGTAATTCTAATTTCGAATTCGAACGATTTATAGAAATTTATTTATAATTTTGTTTTGTTTTTAATTTTATTTTATTTATCTTTCAATTTTAAAATAGTTTTAACCTTTATCGTAATTTTAGAATAATTTTAAAAATAATTATGTGATAAAAAAATTGTAGGTACTTTTCATTCTATAACTAGACTAAATTTACATAATTTTGAGACCAAATTTGGTTCTGTACCTGGAATTGTTTCGGAGAAGCTCTCTGAATTAAAACGAAATTTTGTTGATTATGATATTATATGAATTTTTAGGTGGTGATACATCTGTATCGGGTAATCTATTTTAGGTATCGAGAATTTCACTATTGCAAATGTTCTCTTGTTTAAATGCTATTCATAAGAAATTCATAATTACTGAAAGTTCAAAAACTGCCAGGTAAAATCTAAGTAAAATTTCTATTTTTATTTTTATAAACTTTTGGGATGATTTGATTTGAAAATTTTAGTTATATCCTAAAAGCAATTCAAGGTTGAAAACTCGATTAGAATTCAATTTGCAGTCAAAATGGAAAGTATTTTTTCCTAATTTTTGAAAATAATATTTTTTAAATAAAACGATTTTTTTTTCAAGGTGTGGCCTCTTAGAAGGTACAAAATTTTGGTAGCAAAATATCAAAAAATAACTTCACAGAAATGACATTAAAAAAACAGACGGTACCGATAATTTTGCTGCTTTTGATTTTTTGCTGAACTATATTTATATTCATTTTCATCCTTAGTCTTTATTATGAGCTGTAACCTTAATTGGGGTAAAACTGTCGATTAATCGAGATCTTGAACTAATCACAAGACAAATGTTCTTCCTTTCCGTTCAAGAAACAGTATTTCCTAACGAAGTACTGAACTCCCTTTATGGTTTTTTTTTCAGTGATATATGGATTACTGAAATTATAACTCTTAATATAATTTTAAATATCAATTTAAGAATTATAACATTACTTATTCACACAATTTAATCACATTTTGTTTTAGTCGCTCCTTCTATAAAGGTTCCAAACCAGCTGCTAGGGTCGCCTCCAGGGAAAGATGTAACCATGGGCTGCCACGTCGAAGCATATCCTAACACGATCAACTACTGGCTCAAGAACAGAGGGCAGATGCTTCTCACAAAGTAATAATTTATTTTTATAATTATAATTGTTATAAATTTTTATTTTTTATATATTTTTATTATCTTGTCTGTGACTGGTAGTTTTGTTAGAGAAATGCTTTATTTAGCTGCCCAAATACATTTGGTTGCCACAATACTAATACAACAGCATACCAATCAATCCATAATCGGACAAATATACAATACATATATTTAAACGATATGACAATAATTTTTTTCTACTTTTTCCTTTTACAATCGATACTCGTCTACACACTAAATACCAATATTTTAATTTTTTTTTCTATTTAACAATCTCATTTCATTTGACAATTTTATTCTCTCAGACTCTCTCAAGTGATCCGTTACCCATGTTTGATCTGTTAAACAAATTAAACGAATTTCTCATTAGATTGCAATGTAAAATCGAACAAAAGACATAATAGTCGAAGCAGTAGATCAGTTTACAAAAAATAATAATAGTAATAATTAACTATTATAAAAAATATTTCTAACCTTCCCCACACTCAGGGTTTGGTTAAATTTCCTGTTTCTTTTATTATTACAATTCATATCAAGGTTAATTATAATTATCAACATTAATTTTATCCCATATTTTCCATAAACTAATTTTTACTTAAAATCTCTGCATAATGTTGATTCAGATTTCTTGTCCCTTTTTTAAAAAATTCACTGTACAAACAATTTTTTTTTTTATGTAACTAGACACGAGTATTTTTCTTTTTGAATGTATTGTTTTCTTCATGCAAAATCATAGTATTTCCAAAATCAAAAGTATGCTGTTTTTTGTTCGCATACTCCACTAGTGGTGTGGACTGAAGTTACTGGCCTGGGCAGAATAGCCTGCATATAAAGTTATTTTTTTTTAATTATGTGGTTCTAAAATTGTATTGAGGTATGATAATTTATTAATAATATTGTTATTTGTTTATAATCGTTAGAGATCATATTTATAATATAAGCTATTTGTGATAGATTGTCCTTGAGGATGGCCGAATTGGCCGAAACGTCGGACTTATAAAGGAATAGAAAATGTTTTGTGACTAAAATTGGATAAAATTTATTTATTTAAATAATATTAAACAGTCTCAAGAAAGAGTAAAGATTATATATAAAATGATACTTTATATTTTTAAGGTAAAATTTCGTCAGTTAGTTAATATTGAGAATAAAGTGACGTTAAGTTGTTATCAATATTATCAATTATGATGCAATTATTTATGTTTATCATTAATATTCTATGTACAGTTAAATAATTCAATTCTCTGCTGATTTCTTTTTTATCCTCTGTGTTTGCAATCCTATTCATGGTAGAAGGAGTAGAAGTTCTTCTTGGAGATTGCACAATTTTAAATCTTCAAACTAGACGCAAATAGAAAAGTTCAAATATTTAGATGACCGCAGTTTCTTCTTTCCTTGGAAATCAGGTCAGATTTGTATTTGCCCAGTTCGAATCAAACGAAGGAAAAGGAGCAAAAAAATTTTGAAGATTTTTTTTTAATAGAAGACAACCTCATATACAATTTATATAGTCATTTTCCTCAATGTTTAAAGAAAAATGAAAAATATGACGCAATAGTTCACTATTTGAATTAATTATATCTAATGTATAAAAATCAATATTTGTCCTTACTATCTCAAACCATTGTTTGATTTCTTTAATAAAAACTGTGTATAATTACTTGTCAAAACTGATGAATCTGCCGAGTATAGGTAGGGAGAATAAAAAATGGCAGCTATTTCATAACCTTAAAAAAAACATTAATTTTTCATTCGGAGCTGTATATCTTAAAAACTACCCACAACACTAGAAAATCTAAAAGAATATTATCTAAAGAAGAGTAAATTTGCTGAAATATTAGTCTTAATAGAGCTATTTACGTCCAATAGTTCTCGAGATATAGCCTTTCAAAAATCAACATTTCATAAAAGTGTACTGAAATATCTGTAGTTAATTTATTTTGAGAAATCTATATCTCAGAAACTATGTGACGTACAGATGTCTATTACCACTCAAATTAAAGCTAGTTTAACGTACTATAAAGTAGTTTATGACCTTTACCTTCTTAGGAGCTATAGTTTTCATAATATTTACTAAAATATATTGATTTATAGTTGTTCGGACAATAAATTTGATTTATGAAAAACTTTATTTCGGAAACCATTAGACGTACAGATGTCTGCCAGCATTCAAATTAAAGCTAGTTAAATTTAATATATAGTTTAGAATGTTTACCTTAGTAGAAGTAGTAGTTTTTATGATATTTTACGAAATAAACTCACAAAATGTTAATTTCTAGTTGCTCGTATAAAATGTTGGATTTTTGAAAAAATATATCTCTAGACCCATAAGACTTCCTTATATCTGCCAACACTCAAAATAAAGGAAATTTAACTTATTATAAAGTAGTTTATGATACATCTTCGTTGGGGTAGGAGTTTTTATGATATTCAAATATGAATATAAATTTCTCTTATGAAAATGTGTCTGAACAACTATAAATATATTTATTTTAGCACATTTCATGAAAAATACAACTCCTACGAAGGTAAAGGTCATAAACTACTTTATAGTACGTTAAACTAGCTCTAATATGAGTACTAGTAGACATCTGTACGTCACATAGTTCCTGAGATTTAGATTTCTCAAAATAAATTAACTAACTACTGATATTTCAGTACGTTCCATACATTTTTAAGAAATGTTGTTTTTTAAAAAGCTATATCTCGAGAACTATTGAACGTAAATAGCTCTATTAGGGCTTACATTGTAGAAAATTTACTTTAGTTAAATTTTTTTTTACGTTTTGAAACAGCCGTCATTTTTTATTCCCCCTACCTATACTTGGCAGACTCATCAATTTTGACTAGTAATTATAACTAGTTTTCATCAAAGTAATCAAATATTGGGGTGAGATAACTACCTTTTTTCTCCTCTTAAACTCTTGTATTTTAAGTAAAGTGTCCATAGATGGCTTTTCGTTAAAGAGTGGTGTCCATTAAGTGTGGGATGTCTTACTTTATATTTTTTAAAAAATTATTCCCACTTTAATCTACAGTTTTCAAACCTGCCACGACTGTTCATACATAAATTTGGTTATTAACAAGAAGGTACATAAATCTGTCACCATCGTTATCTCTCTCTTGTGGTTGTATAAATGGCTACACCATATTGGTTTGGGGGGGCCTCTTGTACACAATGTTCATTGAGTGGAAGCTTATGGTTTAGAATGTTCGATGTTTCCAAGTTCGCTAACTGTTCTAACCGTTAATTAGTTAGTTAATGAGTTTGTTCTATCTCGCTAAGTTCTTGTCTTCCAGGCCCCGTGTATGTAAATTCCATTAGGCTCTTTTGACTTGATATAATCCGTTGTGGAATGTTGAAGTATAACTACGGATACATTGGCTTGCAGCCAACTTACTTCAACCTCAAATTACAGATCTGGGACATGTATAACTTTTGTTCATTACTAATGTATGTATGTATATATATATATATATAACAGATATTTCCCTTTTTTGCTTGAACACATCTGACATAATGCCTATTTTATAGGAGAAGCATGTAAATATTTTAAATATAAATTTATTCAAATATTAACGACAGGCTTTATTCTATTATTTTAATTTGTTGTATATTAGTGTGTCTCTTACAATTGAATTTATTAAGTAAACGTATTTTGAGAGTACTCCAACCATTTTTCAAGTCGGTTTTTAAGAAAAAACATCTTCGAATTAATCAAGGTATATTTACATTGTAAATTATACAAAATGTATAGAAAAGTCGATAAAATACAAAGAAATTACAATAAAAAATATCTTATATAATTAGAGTAAAAACATAGAATTTTACAGGAATAGTAAAATTTTGGAATATGATCGTTATTTCTTAAATCAAGAAACTTTTGATTTTTTTTTAAGGCCAAAGAACAATTTATTGAATACGACCACTCTTAGGTTCTTAATTTTTTTAGTACGCAAAATTATAGGTCTTTACTCATTTATGTTCTTTCTCTAGATATAAATTTTTATAATACCTTTCCTTAAAAACTTCTTTTTTAACTGTCTTCAGTTGCTTTATCACGCTTATTTTGACTACTTCATTTTCCATATATCTGAAAAGTTTATTACCTCTGGCTGGTGTAAGGTTTTTTTTTTTTTTTTTTTTTTTTTTTTTTTAATAATTTATTTATTGATATTTACAACTGTATACACATATATACAACAAGTAAATTTGCTGTAGGTGACATAGTAACATGATAAAACAAATGTGGAGAATCTACCCACTGATAGAACTCCAATAACATTTCTAGAGAAGAAGATCTCGAGGCCATCTTCTTTTCAGACGCCTAGGAGGATTATTAGGTAATGAAGGAGAAGCCAGGTTAGAAACAAGTGGATTTGGGTTGTTGAGAAGTTTATTATGGAAGGAACGGTATCTGGTTCTGGCCAAATCGGCAACATATGGAATATTGATGGTTTTTTTATATCAAAGAAATCTTCATACTTCATTTCAACAAAGTTCTACAAAAGCGTCCGGTTTTTTGGTTGCACGTTGTCAGGTGTATAAGTTAGCCACGTTTCAAATTTCGTTTCCCTTCTCTTTGTTGTTAAGAACTAGCGCTGTTTACTTCATTTTAGCTGGGACCCTTGATCAGAAATGTATGCCTAACTACATTGGTATTAAGAAATATTTCTATATTAATTGTTAGTTCAAAACATTTACAAGTCTAAATATTTCAGTTTACATTTAAAAAAAAAAAAACTGCTTGCAACTCGTCGCAAAGCAATATTTGTCACTATTTAAGAAAACTATTCGTACTGGATTCTCGAAATTAATGCATTAACTAACCTTACGCCGTTGTTCAAGAAAGATTTAGTAAGTTTTAATACCGACACATCTCTGGTGGAAAATTAGAAAAAAATAAGATTTACCTCTCTCAGTGGTTAAACTACACTATTTTCGGAACATACTAATCAAAAAAAGCTTTATTTTGGTCTAGCTACGTTACCTATAAGCGATCGGAAGAACTAACACCTTTATCCCTGTAAATATTATTGTAATTGTAAATTACTCCATTAAATAAACGCAAACGAAAGGATACACTGATATACAGTAAAGTAATTTATTACAGGCTGAACCTCTCTTTGCATTCTTAGCAGATTGATTATCTCTTGAGGAATAGTTATTAGTCACATTAGATCGGTTTATTCTTCAACTACATTTTGATAAATCTAATGTTTTCTTACTTCGCGCTAATTCCTACTAGTTACCTTATCTATCCTATACATTTTATTCTTTTCGTAAGAATCTACAGATAGTTCCTGTAGGACTTACTATCCCCTTCACTACTGTAGGCTGGTCCCCCACAGAATGAAGTTTTCATCCTGCGAGGATTCACAGCTAGTTCACGTAAAATACGTGCTGTCAATTTATCGCCTTACCAACTACATAACCTCTATATACAGGCATTGTAGAGAGGCCTTTTAGTTCAGAGTCACATCTTAAATTAGAGTCAGAACTAATTAATCAAATTATATTTTGTCACTATTAAAGCAAATCAGTAATTTATAGTAAAAAATTGAGACAAGCTTAATTATAGCAACACATCTCTGTTTGATTCAAATTAAAAAAATTCGAACTGGCATACTTTTTTCAATCAATAAAGCAAATCCTACCTTAACCAATTTCGTTTGACCAACACCAGCCCTCGTTTTTTACAGACTTCTGTAAATACTCGATGAGTATTATAAATTCGTATTAAATATATGATACTAGAAAGGAAAGCTTGCTTCTATTGGATTCCAGTTTATTCTAAATGAGTGATTTATTTTTGAAAATTAGGAAGATAAATAAATTTATTGTAGAAGCTGACACACAACTATTATTGATATAAATAGATAAATCTAATATTTTGATGTTTCTTTCCTTAATGCGGTTCCTAAGGAAGACCTCACTAAAGGTTTAAATCTTTGGCTTTCCTTAACAAATTTGTCATATCATGAATGCTACTTGCTACTTTACGCCTTCCCTTGCTAAAGAAGCTATAGTGTCTGAGGAATTTGTATACATAAAAGTATTGGTTCAAAAAAAAAAAACATTAAGGGAAGCTAAACTTGTGCATTTAAAGTACACCTTCAGTAAGTCCCCCTTAAGAAAGTTCATAAATTCGTCTCCAAATTGCTTATATTTGTAATTATTTCACTTCTTTTTTTTCCCCTTTGAAATGTTCATTTATGGTTTTCAGTTTTTTAACTTTTATTTTGCTTAAGGGATGTTTCCAATTTTTTTTTTTTTTTTTCAAAAAATCAAGAATCTTCATATTTAATTGCTTAGATATTTCTTGTATGTATTATAAGATTTATACTTACTTGCCTCTATTTTTTTTAGTGGAAAGCACGTAGTAGAGGAAATAAGAAATCTTTACAAAGTCCAACTGAAACTTACCATCAAGAACTTCAACTCGACTGACGTAGGAACTTACACGTGTGTTTCAACCAACTCCCTTGGTAAAGCTGAAGGATCGGTGAGATTGTATGGTAAGAATTTTAAACTTTCTATATTTCATTATATTTATATACTTATGTACTATTTTATATTATTAATTGTTTTCGTCATTAATATAGTAATACAAACAAATATAAATATAGATAGTTCCTTGACATTAAATTCGAAATTAATTAACAATAAGCTAAAAGTTTACGTTCGTAAAAATGACTTTTTCTTAGTCTTAAAAAGGATATAATTAAGTGAGAATAAAAACGATATATTTTAGTGAATAAATAAATTAAAATAGAAAACTTTTACCTATTATTGACTAAATCCTTCAAATTGGGAACCCATTTATTTCCATTGTATTTTTAGATACTAAAATACATTCAAAATTTATACTTTATAGGTATTTATAATTTATACTACATAAACATTAATATAAAAAAATAATAAATTCTCTGTTTTTGAGACAAGTACAGATTTGCTGTACTTATACGGCTTATAAAGTCACGTTTCGTGAACGTAATAAACTTCTAGAATAAATGTATAGCATACCATTTGGGCGTATTTTTTTCTGTTGTAAAAATTCGGATCGGTTGTTTTGGTGCTTGTCATCTTTAGTTTTGGAAACTTTACAAACACAGATATTACAAAAAAAACACATCGTAGGTTTCAATTCCGTCTAACAAACAATTCGCAATAAATAGATTCACATTATCAGTTATTCTAATCAAGCTGAGTTCACCATATCCATAAAAATGGAATAATTATTTATGAAAAAATAAATTTAATTCAGGAACGACAGAGAAAGTCATTAAATGTTTGATGTTTAAATTAACAGCACCCATAAAAACTTTGTTTAATAGTCAATAAATTCCCTATTCCATAAAAAAAAAAAAACAATCTTTTTTTTGAAGCATTTAGTTTGTTCTTACGGTCAGGCCTGATCCGAATAGGTGCTGTTGCAGACTTGAGGTTACTAGGGTAATGCCTCAACTCCTTCGGGTACTAAGGGTCTAGTCGACTTATATTTCGTGACGGATCCACGGAAAGACTGACAACTCCACTTTCCCAATCCGGATAGGGTTGGTTGATAACTATTAGATAACCTTCCTTCCCCAAAAAAATGATAGGGGTAATTTTTTTTTAAAATTTATTTATGAACAAGTACAACTTTATTTACATAAAAATACACCTAGATAATTTTATGTTAGATCATAGTGGTATGATGATTCAAGCTTGTAGAGAAACTAGCCATTGGTAGCACTCTAATAATATGTCTGCATTAGGAGGTCTCGAGGCCATCTTGATTTCAGGCACCTCATAGGACTGTCACGAATGGAAGAGGTTGTGACAAAGAAACGAGCATTGAGGATTTTGGATTGTAAGGATTGGATACTAGAGGAATTCAAAGGTTTAGTGCAGCCCCAAAGTTTAACTCTGTATGTCCAGATATGCCTTATCATAGTCGTTTAGATGGATTGGAAGTTTAGACTATTTGTCTAGTGAATGTTGTAAAAGTCGGAATCTATGTGCGGTTTGTGTTGTCTTTTCAGTCTTGTGTGAGGATTTCAAGTTAGTCGTTTGTCCAGATGTAGTCCAAGGTAGCGGATCTGTTCGACAGGGGTAAGAGGGACATTATTAAAGGATACTGTAGAGCAATCGGTAGGAGATTGAAATTTAAAAAAAAAAAAGTTTTAGTTGATAAAGAAAATATAAAATATGTTTTGATTGATTTATTTTTACCCATTTTGGTAAGGGATTAAACTTATTTTTCCCATTTAGTCCCGCATTTCCCTACTGCAACAAAATATAGGTCAAGACCGGGTTTATATACCAAAGAAATAAAATATGCAAAGATATTCCTGAAAGAGACGGAAGTTAGGAAGTGAGGAGCAGAAGGCGGTACCTATGGTAGGGCAGGGAGGTGATGAACGCCATAATCTTATTAGACCAAGGATCGGTTAATAAGATTAACGAGGGGTCTCTCTTCTCCCATCTTTACCATCTGCTGAAGAAAGTTTAAATTATAATTACTCATTCAACTTAGGGCTTAGGAACTTTCATGAGGATCAGATTCTTGTATTAGGGATAGAGATACGGATCAAATATTCCTTCAAAAATAGAACTCCTGCCTTAGTGATGCTAAGTCCTTCATGATGAGCTGGCCAGATCAGGCTCAAACTATATTAATGATTTGATTTAATCAATTAGAGCAAAAAAAAAAGTTTTATTAAGATATCACTGCTACACAAACCCCATAAAACGCAGTAAATAATTGACTGGCCGAAATCCAACGCCAACTCGGGTATCATCAGGACTCAGAGGCCCAAGAATATGAAAAATAAAGACCAAAGGTAGCACATCTCACATCGACAGTTTAAAGAAGGCTATCCCAGTTTAAGAGTTAAACGCGTGTCAATTAAGCAAACTAAGGAACCGCAATAATTTATTTATTTCAAATAAATATAAATATATATATATTTTTTTTTTTTTGTATAAACATTATTTCTTCTTCCTTGGCGCTACAGCTCGATATGGACTGACATCCAGTGCCACACAGTTCTATCTGGTTTTTTTCTATTTATTTATTGCAATTTACAACAGTATTTACATAAAAACACGTTAAGTAAATTTAGACATGTAGAGATACTACCCATTGGTAGTACTCTAATAATATTTTTAATCTAGAAGGTCTTGGGACCATCTTCTTTTCAGGTGCCTCGGAGGATTTTCAGGATAGAAGAAGAAGCAAAGTTAGGAATTAGTGTGTTTGGATGGTTAGGGTTAATAGTTAATGGAAGGATTGAAAATTTTAGTCATGACTATTTGGAAGACTGAAATTCAATTTTTTTAACTTCTTAAAACTTAAAACTACCTCATTTTTTTCGTCTTAGATGAATAAGCATGGCGCTATATAGTATTTTAAAATATCCTTCCAATCAAAATTCTCTTTTAATTTCCTTTAAAAAATTTCAATAGTTTATTACGTACGGAACATACCGTTAAACAAAAAACTAGCGAGTAAGTAAAACTTTATAAAGTTTGATTTATAATTTATAAATATATATCATCAAACCATTTGATTTTTTTGTTTATTTTGTATTTAAAATAATATACATTAGTAAAACAACATAAGGATATATGAAAAACAATTAAACTGATAGAAGCGGGGTGGGATTCCAAATTAAATACAATAACACTGAACATTCTCTTTAACAAGCTTATTCTAGAGAGACATGTTCAGAGAAACCGCCGTTCAGTACTATTAGATTGCATTTGTACTGGCCGAACAAATGTCCGACAGTTTGATTTTAGTACTGGAATTGTCGCTACACAAAGGCTGTGTTACCCATCCTTCTGAAAGCTTTAACAATCGAGAGAGGTAGCTGGAAAAGGCCTCTTGTTTAGCTATAATATATTTAAAAATAATATACACTTAAAAAAAGCCTTAAGCCACTCAAACCCCAGTAAATAACTAACCATTCATCATCAAATTCATATATCATCGGGACAGAAAAAGACAAGATCAGATGAAAACATAACAAAAGCAGAAAATCCCATATCATAAATCTAACAAAGCCATATAAACTTTAGATAGTACATCATTCCAAGATATCGCAAAACAATCTACAAATTATCTACTTCCAAAGTGAGGGAACGATTGGTTCCTTAGTTACTTTTGATGAAGAAATCAAAATCAAAATTTAGCCTTAAATCGTTTAATTAAGTAGGTATGTACATAATTAAAATTTATTTAACAGTATTTTATATATTAAAAATATTATAGATATGTTTATGGTTTATTGTTATTGTCCAGGACTAAGAGGAGTATGTGGACAGTGGTACAAATGTGGACTTGAATCCATTGATTTTGGTGTCTTTCCTCACTTCGTTTCCGATTAGAATGGTTTTATTTAGGACCTAAAACATCTTTCCAGCAACTCGCATATTTCCGCATTTATTCCTCTTCACCAACCTTGATCGGACCAAATATCCTTCGAAGGATCTTTCTCTGAAAGGTGAAGATCATCCTTAGCCTTCGTTAGGGTACACGTCTCTGAAGCATACATGAGAACTAGCCGGATCAACGCCTTGTAGAAGCAATATCTACAATAAACCTCAGCTATAATTTTATTGTTGAATCATTTAAGTTTTCGTTGTTTAATGGTTTATACTATTTTTGTAGATTTTTTTTTATCACCATTATGTGGTAAATTTATTGAATTTTCGAACAATTTTTTACAATCTACTATATTCTTATGCTTTATATTGTTAAGTCTTTCAATTAAGACCGATACTTGATCAAATAAAATGGTGTAGCCTATGTTGAAATGTACAAGAGGTAGCAGGGGACAATCGAATACAGAACTAACCTGGCATGATATTGGCCGGGCACTGAGGAGCATTGACTTCTGTTGATTAGTTTGCACTGGGGTTAACTTTGTAACGGGGGGGAGGGGAGGAGGGAGAAAGGGGTAGTCGCTCTTCAAAGGATTCTCGGACTGAGAGCAACGAGTTACTAGAAATGTCTCTTTGAACGAACTTCAATGATCTACTCCATGTATAAATGTTCCTCTGTTCAAATATAATACCAAGTTTAAACTAGTGGAAACTCATAATATTGCTGCATAGCAGTGATGTTAATTCATTAAAAGTATTCATAGCGATGTTATACAAAGTGGATAGAAGTAAATGCATCATATGTTAGGTTTGTTTGTTAATGTATTACTTATGCTGGAACCAAACCTAGTTCCAAGGGAGTAGCATACCCTCTTCTTCTAAAAAGAAAAATTGAGGCCAAAAAGAAAGGAGTTGACCACGCCCTCAGAGCTCAGGTATACATTGAGGTTAATCGGAATGCCCGCCATTTTTGTTTAAACTGAAACAGAATAAAGCCAGTTATTGGCTCATTTTTGTCTGCAATGCCTCTAGAGTCCATCATAAGACCCGCCTTTTTGGCTTCACTTTTTCTAGCATCTTAACCTCTTCAGTATACTCCTTACTCCAAGCTTAGTTCAGAATAGTCTTTGAAGGAAGGGAGCATAGGGGTATAGCTATACTGGAACTGGCATGAGCAGAAAGGTTATGAAAAACAAAAGGCCACTGCCACAATTATCAACCTTTAGGCCTCCTTTATATTTATTTTGTTTGTTACTAATTTTTACTTTATTATTTAACAGACCGTTTTATATTACTTTCAATTGCTATTCCATTGGAAACCTCTCATCAACTGATTTACTTTGGAGGATTCGTTACCCTGTTTTATGTTCACTGTTTGTTTTTTTATTGGTATATTACCTATATTGCTTTCGACCTGGACTGTTTTGGATATCTTGATAGGCTGATAGTTCTGTAATAAAAGCATATTAGGAAGACTTTTGGCTTTGTTTAACATTTCATTCTATACACACTAAAATTCAAAAGATTTTTTGCTCAATTTGTACAATTCCAGTAAATAACTTACATTCATCGTTTCACAAATTCAAATATCATCAGGACAGAAAAAGACAAGATCGGATAAATGCAGAACAAAAGAAGTAAATCCCATATCAACTTTAGATAGCACATCATTCTGAGATATCTCAGCACAATCTGCGAGTTATCTTATATTAAATTGAGGAAAAGTTGTTTATTTCAGTTTTTTGTTGAAATTGTGAAAAACAAAATTAATTTTTTATGTGACATATAATATATTATGGTTGGACTATAAAAAATGTGTGACAATTATATAAAAATAGGCAGAGTAAATTGAAAGAAAAGATAAATAAGTATGAATAAAAAATGCAGTAATAAATATTAACATAAACTAAAATAGTAAATTCAAGAAAAATAAAAACTTTTTTTTTGTTTTGTTTTTACTTTTACTGTATCTATTATTTGACTTCATAAAACTCCACCTTTGCGTTTTATGCCTAATTTTTATTACTGATTTTTTTATTTATTCTTATTTCTGTACATCTTGTTAATATTTTCTTTTTACTTACTCTGCTTATTTTTATATAATATTTTTCGTCTAATATAGCCCTACCATAGTTAACTTTGTATTTCATGTCATCTCATAGTCTTACCCTGTTTAAAATATTTTTAGTTTTTTCGAAATTATTTTTATTATGAATATTGTTATTTTTTATTGTGTAGTGATCTCTTAACTTCATAAAATGGGTTACAACTCCAACAAAAAAAAAAAAAAAATTCTAACTAATTGTCCAAGTTAATTCTGGATACTTTTTTCACCCACAATAAATGTAAGAGTATGGAATGAATGAAGTTGACAGATTAACAAACAGGAAAAAATTTGTCCCGTTACATTAAATTTTCAAACACCTCTTGACTCTAATGTTCTACCTAATAAATATATAGTGCCACCTGTCTCAGACACAATGGGAATTATTTAACTAAGACAATAGGAAGTGATATAACTCAACACCACCATCATGGCATCATGCCAAAGCACGCTCTTGAATTTATGGCCAAGATATCAAGAATTCTTTTACTTATCTCTGATGCAAAGTGGTAAGATGAAGATCTTTAAATGATAATAATTCACTGAATTTCCATTATTTGTATACCTTCAATATATCAATATATCAGTTACTTATTAATATAATATTTCTTTTGCTGTATCTATAATCACCTTTTAGTTGTAGGGAAAAAAACTTTATGAAAAACTAGAAAAAATTCCCTTGAGTATAACTAATATGTTTACAAAAAACCCAAATAATTTCTGGCCAAATGATCTATTGCAGTTAATAAATTTTTAAAAAAGACATTAAAAAGCCACATAGCATCTCTTATTTAAAAAATTATTGGATGGATATTTATAATCATATAACAAACAAAAAATTAAGAAGAGAAAAATCTATTTACTAAACTGTTATATTCTAATTTTAGTAAAAATGAAACAGTAAATGACAAAATAAAAGAAAAGAAAATCAGGAAAAAAAAAAGAAATTATTCTAATTTACATTTAATAATTATTGTATATTACTAAAACACACACACAGGATATATATTACTAAATTCATCTAGTGACAGGACATGATCTTCTCCAAAAACACCTCTATCGGATAGGCACTCCTAACTCACCGATACATCCTCCATGCAACATGGATGATATGGATGGGAACCATATTTTTACGTGAATAGACCTGAAGAACAAATAACAAGATGCAAATCAACTAAAGGAAAAAGTCAATTGGGCTGCGAGAGAAAAATGGCTTAATAGCTTATTTCCTGTGGCGTAGGAAAAAAAAAAGATTACCAAAATTATTTTTTAATAAAGTCAAGTGGAATAATTTTTTAACAAACCTTGCTACTTACCACTGATATAAAAACTGACTAGATGCCATTGATTTTTAATTTGTCAACAGATTTTTATTTATTTTATTATTACTAATAATTTTAAATAAATTACTAAAATAATGAATTTCTTTTTAAAATGCCAACATTAAGCTTCATTATAATAAAAAGAATTATAGATTAAACCCAATCTGAAACTTTTCTGTTTTTATTTAGAAATCAAGATACTAACAACCACAACTACAACAACAACGACTACAACTACCACTACAACAGAGATGCCAACTATAACAGGTAAATTTTGTATTGAGCATTATTTAAATATTAAATTAATTAGTTACAACAAAAATATTCATATAGTCTCAGCATTAATAAAATGCTAAAATTTGACAAAGGTCTAATAGCGTGCAACAGTTTGATAACCAATATTAGTTATGATATTGTAAATAAATTGATATATCCTTGATAATGGCCGGAATTTAGGAGTTACAAGAAAATAAAAAGTGTGAGACTATATGGATATTTTAATAATAACTAATAAACAAAGCTGTCTCAAGCAAAATAGTCGATTATATATAAATTAATTAATTTTATCGTAAAGAAAAAACTAATAGCATTTTTGATATGGGATTAGGACATATGTCATTGGCATGTGTGGTGATAACTGTGTTAAGACAGTTTGGGATGTCAGTTGTATAAAGGATGGTACCGAGCACACTACTACCCTGAGGAACACCAGTAGACTGAGAAAAGAGGAATTAATATACACTATTTTGATTTACTTTGTATAATTTTCCAGTATCATAGGATAATAACAAAGTATCTAGGTAGTAGATACTTATGGATTTGGTATATCAGTCCTGAGTGCCAGACTTGATGTAGACTGTTCTACATTGAGAAAGAGGCAGTTACAGAAGCAGTAACTTACAACACGGGCAATCCAACCACAACTCAAGGATGGAAGCCCAGGCTGTTCCAAAATGTCTTGCTTTATTAATTTATAATAAGTTCTATATCAATTTATTTTTATTATTATTTATTTATTTTTTATTATTTACTTTTTTCTTTATTTTTCTCAAATTATCTTTTCAGTATAAGTCTATTTCTTATTTTATTGATTGTGTAGATGTCATTTGTTTTATTTGTTATTTCCTCTTT
This sequence comes from Halyomorpha halys, assembly GCF_000696795.3. Lineage (NCBI taxonomy): Eukaryota > Metazoa > Arthropoda > Insecta > Hemiptera > Pentatomidae > Halyomorpha > Halyomorpha halys. Next base: position 594,939 of record NW_027111728.1, read on the forward strand.
CATTCTTTAACTATTATTATTTTTATTTATTTACTTTTTCTTTATAATTGATCTTCATTATTTATAATTGTGTGTAGTTAAGGTTGTCTTTTGAACAAGACTATACCTTCCCATTATTAAGTTAAAAAAAAAAATATAGCAAAATGTTAAAATAACTGTGTAAGGCCCTGTTTCATAATGAAAGCTAATAGTATTAGTTCAAAATACAATTATAGAAACAATGTGTTAATTACACTAATACTTTTTTTTTCATAATAAGGATGACTATTAGTGATATTGCAGGAGTTAAAAAGTACTAAAGTACAAGTTACTATTGTACAAGTCAGTGTAATTGTATTAAGTTAAATCGACAAGAATAATAGTATTAGTTTGTACTTTATTATGAAACAGGGCCCTAGCCAATCTGGTAATATAGAAATAATTAATTATAAATAAGAAATAATGTTAAGATAGCAATCACATTAAATATATTATTTCCTTTCTCTTTTTAGACGAAATAACCACTACAGAAATATTAACAAGTACAACAACCAGAGGTAAAATAATGTCTGATTTTTATTTATTTAGTAAATATTAAAATGTAAAAATAACAGAAAAATTTTTTTAAGTACAAAAAATGTAAATGTTTTCAATATTTCAGTTACCCTTCCAACACACTACCAAGTTGAGCTGAATGAAGTAGATACAAGTAGCGTAAAAAGTGGGCGCAATAGTAGAAGAAGGCAGCACTTTCCTGTGTCCTCGTCATCATACAGATACATAAATGGATTTCTTTTCTTTCTTGTCTTTCTATTCTCTCTGTTAAGATGACCTGTACAGGAGTGAATTGATTCATGAAATTTTTATTATGGTTCGGATGCGGAGCTGAGAAAAGACTAATATCTTCTTGATATATGAAATTGATGTTTTTTTCTGATCAATCTTAGTGTTTATATGTTTTATTGTGCTGAATGTAGTCCTTGTGGATAAAAAAAAATATATATATATTAAGAGATGAACTAAATCGTTCATGATTATAAATCCAAACTAATGTGTCCTCGGTTTATGTTATTTATATAAATAAGAAAAAAAAAGATATTTATATTACATACTGTTTATTCCTGGTTGCTCAGTTGTATATATATCCAGAAAATATTGTAACATTTGTTATTACTTAATATTATTCAAGAGAGTGTAATAATTTTATTTTTATTATGATGTAAGTAATTATTCTTATTTATTATTAGGGTTCAATGGCCATATATGAAATCATTCTTTATATTAACTTAAACATATATATATATATATATATATCATCAGCTTAAGGATAAAAGTCATTTAATTTTTATCATAAAGAGAAATGTAAAATGTAAACAGATCATCCATCAGCAGAGTCTGGAGCTGGAGTAAAATAATACACCAGGCCTTCCTTCTAATTTTTTCAATAATATTGAAATGTACGTGGATTATGTACTATGGAAACAAAACTTACTACTACATTATATGAACAAGAGTTTTACCCCTTGTTTTGCATAATATACAATAATTATATAACACAAAAGTAGTTTATAATATTAAATAAAATATTTTTCTTGGAGGACCTCCCTTTGCCACAAGTCGGGAGTGGGGTAGGCTACACATGGTTCAATTTCCAGCTTAGTGGTCCGCAGACTTCTATGAGTTGGGAACCTCAGCCTTAAAGGAACTATTATTGAGGTCTATATTTTATTGTTATTATTTATGGGTGCTACAATCCTACAAGAAACTATGTATCTCTTATAATCTTCTTCCACTCTCTACTGTCCCAGACAAGTATCCACGATCGTTTAATGCCCATCTTTTTCAGAATTTCCTCCTCTTCATCCAGCCACCTCAAGCGTGGTCTTCCTTTATGTCTTCCACCATGTCGTTCTTCAAGTAAGCATTTGGGTACTGATTCCCCGGGTTTGTATGTGCTACATGACCCAGCCATCTGATTTGCTTCTTCTCACAATTTACATCAAATCAGATTTACCATTTTTGTGTACATTTGATGCAAATGTGTCCATTCTACATTGTCCATGTTCACATACAAAGTCATAAATCCTGTGCCAAACGCATCTCCCCCAACCCAACGTCTCAGAACCATGAAAACAGGTTAAGACCTGTATCGTAAGCGACTTTTTCATACACCATTATTGAGGTCAATATGGACACCTAAATACACAAAACCCTATACTAGTTTAAAAACATACTTTTCTACTTGGAGGTAGTTTTGGATTTATTAATGACTATTTAGTATTAATTACTCAAATACATTGTTCATAATAGCATCATTATAGTTTGAACTATTTTTTATCTACAATTTAGTTCACTTTCACTTTATAGACAATACTTAGTTTCTCTTTGAACTCAGTCGTAAGACATGGTGTTTGACATTTGTATTGAATTAAAGACTTTGGTACTGTCGGATTCTTTCCGACTTCATTGATTTTTGAGAGAATTTTTATGAAATTTATTTTTTAAAGGGGTAATGTAGTTATTAAATTATGCTAAGCGATTCCCGGTTTAAGTTAAAATATTGTAATTAACAAACATTTCATGATTGTAAAAAAGTTTTTATTATTTTTTCTGTTACCATGTTTTATGACCAAACGCCACGTTTATAAATTATGCTACAATGACAGAGAATATTAAAAGGATTTATTAAACTTTTTGACTATAGATTTTTGTTAATCACTCCTTATTGAGCCACTGGGAATTTGTTCATCCCTGACATGATACCGGATTACATAGGGCTGTTTCAAAGACCCTCACGCATTTTTTTCTTTGAGATATCTGGAACTCAGGCTACCCTCGGCCTGTTCAACACTATATAGCCATTTTCTACCTAATAAGTTATTGTATCGACAACTATAATGTCATTTTTGTTTCTGCTTACTATACGGATCATTTTGATCTGTAATCTCTGTAAACTGTAATCTCAACATCATAACTTATTCAAACCATTTCAGTCTTGGAATTTCCTTGCCATTTCATTAATAAAGCATTAAGGTACTTTTATCTTTAACCTGATGGTAGATATCTAGTTTTACTGAATACATGGTAAAGCTAAAATTTAGAGACTACTTTCAAGTTTCACTTTGCAGTATCCCTTCAACATTTCTGTTTCTCATTTAGCCACTTATAAAAGTTTACTCCCTGAAAAATTTCTCTTCAAAACAAAAAACTAATTAATCTTGTATTCTCTGGATCATAGATATATATTTGAGGCATAATGTAAGGATGTCCAACATCAAAATTTCATAGCTCCGGTAAGGACAGATTTGAACTTAATTGGAAACTCGAATATTTTAAACAGACAGTATTTCATTATTCTGATAAATATTAGTGTTAAAAGTTTCCATTGCTAGAATTTGGTCTGCCTTTTGTATAAATAGTTAAACTTTACGGCAAAATATATAAAAAATCTCAGTCTAGTCAAAATGTCCTTACATTATGGCTCAAATACCTTCTATAAAATTCTTATAACTAGGCCAATAAAATGATTTTATTCATTTATCCACATTTTTATGGATGAAATTGATTATATTATTTATTTATCTAGTATCGTCTATTGGAGGGGTGAAGATTAAATACTCGATCAATATTGCACCAGTCAGATTAGATCAAGAATTTGTCTATGTTAAAAAATAGTTTTGTCAAATTTTACAGTTATAACCTTTTTTGAGGGAGCCCTTCAATTATTCTTGGTAAAAATTTAACATAAGGGAAACGAGCTCAACATTTAAGGTCATCTGAAACTATTTTTATCTATATATGATTTGTCAAATTTTCAACTCACAATTTTATTTATTTATTTATATTGGCCTAATGAATATGAAAATTTATATAATTATGAGGTTTTTTTTTTTTTTATAAAAAAGGAAATCAGTTGTTGGATGGAAGGCATTCTTACCATAAAAAATTATAATTACTAAATAATTCATCAATAATTTAAATATTAATCTATTAATCAATGAAAGAATATGTTTAAATCTCCTCTTTTTATTTATTTTTTTTTATGTATATGATTTAACTGAAATATATTTTACGTTAGGTGATTTGATATATACATAAATATATTTATATGAGAAGATGGTTGGGGGTGTGGTCAGAGAATAACACAAATAAATTTTAAAAACTTATTTATTAGTGCCAACTTTTCAGCCAGAATTTATAGCCTATATCAGGGCTAAGAACAAAGAACAAGATAAAAGGATAAAAAGAATGATAAAAAAAAAAAAGAGAAAGAAAATATATGTTGTAACTAATGAAATATGTAAGTAAATTGTCATATTATCATATTTTCTACTTACCTCTTTGTCTTACTTAACTTTATATTTTGTTTCTTTATTCTAGTATTTTACTTACATATTTCATAAGTTACATATATTTTCTTTCTCTTTGTTTTTTCCATGATGTTAATTTTTAATTTATTATTATTATTAAATTAAATTATTCATATTTCATTGTTTCTTTGCATTGTATAACTTTATATTTTTATTTCATAAATTATGTTAATTTTCTTATATATTTAATTACCTATATATACGTTTTATTTCCTACTTCTTTCATTACTTTATTTTTATCTATTTTCATTCTGTAGAATTATTTACTTTAATCATTCTTTGTATCATTTTATTCATTGGTTGTTATATTGTTTTTTGTTCTTAGCCCTGATGAATGATAGAAATTTTAGCCGAAACATTGGGTCTAATAAATAAGTTTTTCAACTTATTTCTGTTAATCTTTGACCGCACCCCCAACCATCTTCTCCTCATATGTATTATCCACAGTCAACTATCTTCTCATCATAAATATATTTATTATCCTCTTGAAATCTGAATGACTAAAATGCATAAAACAATAAATATTTAAAAAAATATATTATTTAACTATGACATGCAATATTTGAAATTCATGTTCAGGAATAGTACTTACGTATATGGTCATTATTTGATAAGTATAAAAACAAACAAAACTGTATTAGAATAAACATAAATTTTTCTTTACACGAATAATAATTCTGAAAAGTTCTTTTGAAAAGTAATTTAATAGCCATAACTAGAGACCGGGTTTCTGTACTATTGCATCTTTCATTTCCTAGCTTTAATTACTGCCAAACCTCAATAGAAATTCAAATCATGAAGAAAACGTTCGAATAACACTAATTTTATTTATTTATTTTTTTTTTTAGTTGGCTCTACAGGCCTTGTGGATCTTTGGCACCCAAACCAGCCTTCTCCAAGCCTGGCTATCTTGGGCTAATGCTTTCCAGTTTGCTGCAAGCAGCTCTTTTGCATTTTTGTTGATTCTTTGTATCCATCTGGTTTTTGGCCTCCCACGTGGTCTCTTGCCTAGTATACTGGCATTCACAGTTGTATAGAGGCCTTCATGATGGATTACTTCGAACCACATGTCCTGCCCATCTTAACCTCCTTGCCTTCAGATCTAAACGTTGACTGACCAGCCTCTGCAAGCAATTCAGTGTTAGTTCTTTTCCTCTATGTGGTAAGGCTCTGATCTCAGATCACTTCCCTTCAAATATCTCGATTCTGCTTTCTATGCTACCTGTTAAAGTCCAAGTCACTAATTTTATATTGCACAAAATTTCACATCCAGGGATTATTCACAAATTGGTACATTTTGAGTTTTTTCTATATTTTAAAATATAGTATTTTTTTCTAAAACTTAAAATTTATGTGATTTTAAGAAGTTGAAAAACTGAATTACAGCTTTCATTATAGGTATATAAAATCACTTAATACATCTTGAGCTATCATTCATCATTGCTCTTCAATTATTGACAAAATTTTAGATTTTTAATCAGAGTATTTTATTTTTTTATGTTTGCTTGGATAAATTTAGAGGTTATTTCGGGAGTTTAATTTAGTTCAAACAAGGTTTGGTAAGATTTTGATGTATTAATATATATATATATATATATATATTAATACATCAAAATCTATATGTATATATATAATACTGATATGTTATATCAGTGTTATATATATATATAATACTGATATGTTATATCAGTGTTATATATATATATATATAATACTGATTATTGCAGAACTTGGGTGTTTATATACATTTTAGGTTTTACTACAGGCATGTTTTTTGTTTTTTTAATGCACAAAAACCTGGTTTCATGTCATTACACAAGGCAATCATTGGGAACATTTATAATTTTTAAAAAACTTTTCAAGCTCTTATTATACATCTGTAAATGCTTTAGTTTTTTACAAATAAACAGATTCTTACATTTTTTCTTTTTAAAAGTTATTTATTATTGGAAGATCGCTGATTGACCTTGTCTAATAATAAAAAGGAAGGTGGTCTGGGTGCAGTCAAAGAAAAACTCTAACAGTGATTAAACTATTTATTATTCACAGTTAGAGTTTTTCTTCGACCGCAGCCAGACCATCTTCCTTTTATAATTTTTTATTATAGATTAGAAAGTACATCTTTTTTTTTCATGTTTTGAACATTATTTGATATAAATTTTTTAAGTGGCTAATAAATTTAATGCTTGCAAGTATTATTCACCTCCTCCAATTCAAAATTAATTAGTTACAGCTTCTGTTTATGGTATAACCTACCGTAAGATTAAAACTAAAATTTTAATTTTATCTATTTCTTTTCAAAAACAAAAAGAAATAACACTTCTGATTCCTAAGGTGACAATTGAAAATTTTTACTAACATTAAATCCTGATAATCTTTTTATATTCTTATATTTTTTAATATTTTAGAGTAACAGGAATAATTTTGTAAATATTTTAAGCTGTACATATATGTATTCATTTTAAGATGTTATATCATTGTACATATCATAATACCTAGCATATCTAATTATCGTAAATACCATTCATGTTTTTAATTTGTTACAAAGCATGATGTAATAAATATTTTGGTGCTTATAATAGATTGAAAAATATTTAAAAAAGTTGTAAAATCTGTTAATTGTACAAAAATTACAATAAAGAAATATTTATTCTGATAAGTTTATCATTCATGTAGAGATATAGTTGAATATATATGGGTCATTCTCCGAATTTGGTGCTATTTAGCTATCAAAGTTTTGTGAGAATTAAAGATGATTGATTTGAGGTTTTTTTATTTTTATTGCCTTCAGAGAATAAAAGCCTTACTTGTCTTATCTTTATCACAGATACTTACAGCTAGTAGTATTGGTTAATGAACATGTCACAATCTCTCGAAAGGAGATCTTATATAACACCAAAAATAATAGAAAGAAATCATTCCTAAGGCACCTGCTTCCTGAACTCTTAGCATGGTATTATCTCACCTCTGAAACACTTATTTAAAACTGGGAGTGGAGGTTTCAGTTTTAAAATTAATTAAATCAAGTAATAACACCAATCAGTGCCTAATATTGGAAAACAGCATGAAAACCACCCTCTCCATCCTGGAGTAGCCTTACTCTTATCTTTAAACCATCCACTTATAGCGAGTATATTGGATGATGTAAGATATCTCACAATCTCTCAAAGGAAATTTTATCACCAAAAATAATGGAAAGTAATCGTTCCAGGCCAACTAGCCTCACTAAAGTCCAATTTATCGATCTTCTTTTTATGCCATTTTCCAATTTAGCCACTTTTTCAATATGGCTTGATTTAATTATTTTATAACTCAAGTCTCCTTTTCCTGTTTTAAAGGTGAGATAAGATTACCTTCTATTCTCGTCTTGAGCAATTGTGACATGGCGTACATTGACCAATACTACTTGCTATAAGTGCCTGTTTTAAAGATAGTATAAGTAAAGCTAACCTTAATATAAGTATAAGTAATGCCCTTTGATAATATTTTGAAGCAAGCATGCACTTATAGCTTTCATGTTATCAATTTTTTATAATTGAGGTCTCATATTACTAAGTTTGTGTCAATTCAAGTCCAAAATATCTCTCTATTTTCTATAAAAGAAAACTTTATGAGTAACATAAATATAAATGCAATATATATTTTGGCAAGTGTTTGTCGACTGACTAATAGATCTTTTATAATACTCCAACACACACTCATTGAAAGGTTGAATTGTTTTATTGTATTTAAAGTGAAATGATAATATATTTTAAATAACAATATCTTATTGTTATTTTACTATTTCACATTATTTCTCCGCTGTTTAACAAGTTTATAAATTCATAATGGAATATATAATTATTTATCCATAGTAAATAATAACTAGTTAAGAAAATACATTAATAAATACTCTTGGGGCACCCCAGGATACACAGCACCCAGTTTGGGAACCGCTGCTCTGGATATTATTAAAAATTAATTGTAACTATTATGAAAATGGAACCAATGATAGATATGCTCCTAGAAATGCTAGAAATGCTCCTTTTTATTAATTTCTTCATAAAGTTTTTAGTGCATATATCTAAAGAAAATATGTTAGAAATCTTAATCTCTTAATCACTCTTAATCTATATAAATTTTTATAGATAAATAGTATTTATTGTATTCAATTTTTCATGACAAAACTAATTTACATCATTTTAGTAAAATTTAAATAGTTCTGTTATTGTTATTTATCCTTTATAACAATGTAAGACACCCCCATGTAAAGAAGGAATTACTTTACTATGTTATAGTCTAAGTCAAATAATAATATAACTTAAATAACAATATTTTACTATCAAATTTATTTTTAAATTCTTTTATTAACAGTATAGTTATATTTTCACTAACAAAATTGCACCTTTTTATTTATATCTTCACTTATAACAAGTTCTAATGGTGCATAACAACATGCTAAAATCATCTATTCAAATGGTTATTTTCAATAACAAAACTAATTTACAAGTTAGTACTTAAATCAGGATTAAATCCATATATTATTTGAAGATTCTAACAGATCATTTAAAACAATGCAACACACACTAACTGAACATTGCAATTATTTTTCATAATGAAAATCAAGTAATAATATATTTTAAATAACAATATTTTATTATTTCACAGTTTGCTAGTTAATTAGAGCATAACTAACGAAAAACTATCCATCCATAGTAAATAACTAATTGAGAACACGTAAAAATATGCATTATTATTAAATCCGATCAATAAAACAAAAAAAAAGCGATGACAACAATTGCAGACTTTAAATAACGTTAGAATAATAGTTCAAATAGAAGCCGTAAGATAACAGCACAAATCGAGAAAGGTAGAAAATAGTAGTTTTAATAATTGCCGTTCGATAGCAGCACCATCCAAACAGCCATTTACGTACTCAAAATATAGCTAAAAGCATTTATTTTCATAAAATAATAATAGTTCAACTATCCGACAAAAGATGGCAGCACCAGTCAAGCGAAGCATAAATAATAGTTCCAATAACCACCGCTAGAGGCCAGCACCATCCAGACAGTCATTTCCGAAGTCTAGTAGGAAAATTTTTGTTTTGTATTAGGACATTAGGAAGTCACAGGAGCTCAACAGAAAGGACCGAGGCTAGAAACCGAACGAAAAAGTGAGCTCCTGTAACTTCCTAATATCCTAATACAAAACAAAAATTTTCCTACTAGACTTCGGAAATGACTGTCTGGATGGTGCTGGCCTCTAGCGGTGGTTATTGGAACTATTATTTATGCTTCGCTTGACTGGTGCTGCCATCTTTTGTCGGATAGTTGAACTATTATTATTTTATGAAAATAAATGCTTTTAGCTATATTTTGAGTACGTAAATGGCTGTTTGGATGGTGCTGCTATCGAACGGCAATTATTAAAACTACTATTTTCTACCTTTCTCGATTTGTGCTGTTATCTTACGGCTTCTATTTGAACTATTATTCTAACGTTATTTAAAGTCTGCAATTGTTGTCATCGCTTTTTTTTTGTTTTATTGATCGGATTTAATAATAATGCATATTTTTACGTGTTCTCAATTAGTTATTTACTATGGATGGATAGTTTTTCGTTAGTTATGCTCTAATTAACTAGCAAACTGTGAAATAATAAAATATTGTTATTTAAAATATATTATTACTTGATTTTCATTATGAAAAATAATTGCAATGTTCAGTTAGTGTGTGTTGCATTGTTTTAAATGATCTGTTAGAATCTTCAAATAATATATGGATTTAATCCTGATTTAAGTACTAACTTGTAAATTAGTTTTGTTATTAAAAATTAAAGTTTTTTCTGCTTCCTTCTAGTGTGTCTGGATCACCTTTCAGCCTGAAAATTTCCTTTGTGAGTGTATATTGGTAGGAGGTATTTTATAAACATGCTAGAGTGTGATTGAAAACCATGTAACAGAACTAAAAGAAAAGTGTTATAGAAGTTGGTAGGTTCCATTTGAAATTAAAATTATAATTTATACCATTATTGGGCCATCTGTAGCTCATGGAGATGAGGCACAGGTCTTTGCAACCTGGGAACTGCAGAATCAAATGTTCAGATAAGGAAATAATCATAAATCAAATTAACAAATTATATTAATTTTTTTACAATTAATTCAATATTAAAAAATATATCTTATAATATAAAACATCATTGGACATATGTACAACAACGTATTTACAAAATCATAATACAAACATTCAAATAATAGATATAGAACACAGCAAATTTTTAATACAGCAGAACTATAATTTAAATAATGATAATAGTTCATAACTTACGTTCAAATGATGTGAACCCCAAAACCTAATAATTTAAAAGAAAGTTATAGGCCTGGACTGAAAAGGATTCATTGATGGATCAGGTTTATCCCGTATAAAATATTAATAATAATTACTATTACTAAACTTAGTATGTTCATAATTTTCCTGTCATTTGTGTATGTTGTGAACTATTACATAAACAATTAATAAGCAAATTACTGTTGACGTTAAACATTGAATAATTATGAATGAGCAATATTAAGTGGTTTAAAGTTCCCAATATTTAATAACTGGAAACTGACTGATAACTCTAATAATGATATATTGAAATTAGATTATATTATGTTACATTATATAATCTACATTATCATACACAATGCCTCTCAAAAATAATTTTACTATCTTAGTAATAAAGCTCTTAAATATTTCCTCAATAAGTTGAAATATATATAGAAGCAAATTAACAGAGAAATTAAATCATCATGATACTGTAATTAATGGATTTACGCAGAAAAGAATAACAATGTACACAATGAAATCCACACAGCCATGAAATATGATGCTAAGACTCACAACTATTAGGAAAAATATTTTGGTTACTAAACTATATTATTACAATTGTTTCCACTTTTTTAAAAATATTTTTTGTAGGCATGTTGGTTTTATAAAAAACAAAATCAATATTTTATAATAGTTTTTATACATAAAACATGTTCTTTAGGTTAGTCTTGGTATCAAATAAAAATGTAATACAAAAACATGAATGCAGCGAAAACAAAAAGCAGAGGAAGTAATTTACTTCAAGATGTTTCAACATTTTTTCATAAGAAACATTAAGGTTTTATGAAAGGAATATGGTCCGGGTGCGGTCAAAAAAACTCAAATAGTATAATTCTACTATTTGAGTTTTTTTGACCGCACCCGGACCATATTCCTTTCATCTTTACACACGGTCAATCAATAAATAATCTTCCATTAAGGTTTTATAAAAATTACAATCAGAAATCTCTAATGCCAAGCAGTGGATAATTCTATACTAAAAAATCAGACTACAATAAAATAATAAACAAATTTAGCATTCACATTCAATTTTTTTTTAATATGAATACTGGTCTATTCACAGCATTACATTTCTTATATAGTATAGATAGTTTTGATATTTTTAATAAATATTTAATATAATGGACCATTGGAGAAACATGATTTAATTGTCGAGAAAGTACATTTAATGTATAGTAAAAAATGGGATACAAAATGTACCACAAATTGAAATATTAACATCCATTCTTTGAATTAAGATTTCTTTTTTCACAATGTAATTTAGTGTTATTTTTAATTTAAAAGCTTATTGAAACAAAAGTTTATACTTATATCATTATTTCTTCTAAGGTCCAATATATAATACGACTAAAAAAAATGTCTTTACATTTTTTTTTTTAATCATCTCTTTTTTTTGTTTATCTAAAATAAAAAATATTATTAGTGTAATGTAGATATAAAAACTACTTCTCTCTAAAAAGCAACAAATTTTACCATCAATTTTAATTCATTTCTAAAAAATTAATATGTTAATAACTTATTTAGAATTGACATCAATTTATCAATATTTTTCAAATTTTCAAATTTGTCCAACAACAATATAGATGCCAAATTTCAAAATATTAATTAGAGAATGCTATTGCATTGAAAATTAACATCAAATATGAAATAAAAGCAAGGTTGGCAGCTTACAGGCACTTGAAACGTGAAGCTTATAATATAGGGGACAATCATCAGCTTTGTAATAGTAAAACGTGGGTTCTGCATCGGGAAAACAAAAAGAACACTAAGGTAAGGGAAAGGAAGCTCCGCATATCCTTCGTAGGATACATGGACCAAAATGAGAATCAAAACAATAGCTAAAAAATCCAGAGTTAATGGAGATTTATAGTCAACCTGATAATGTGTTTATCAAGATGGCCAGAATCCAATTAATTATAAAATGTCTTTAAAAAATATACTATCACATTCACCAAACTTTTTAGGAAATTTCTTGCAAAATCTATAAGAATATTTAAGACTTCTATGAATAAAGTAAAAAATATAATAACAATGAGATATACTGAAAGACAAATTTATAAACCACAATAACTTTTATAACTTATATATACTAAAAAAACTAAGATAATAATGGTGTAATGAACAACATACAGGGTTCATAATATAACAAATTTAAAATATATACAGATATGCAGTAAAACCTTTGAATAACTATAATTTTTTTAAATCTGAAAAATATCTTTAAAATATTAACTGATATTGTTTATAGGATGTTTTACTCAAAATACATTTTTTCCATGACATTTTTTCAATGTTTTTCTACGAGTAAAGTACAGAACAGAAGACATTACATCATATTCTACTAACAATTAAAACTGCAGAAAATACTAAATACAAAAACTCAAAATGAAATACATAAAATAAACAGGTGAGAATAAATATAAAAATACATCAATAAATAAAATAGATCAAACTCTAGGCACTATAAATAGCTCTCATCAATGAGTATCATGATGATTAATGTAATTGAATATTTCATCCTACCTGTTACTTAAAAATTATTCATAGAAATCATTATTCATGACTACCAATGAAAATTACAAGGCTCCAACACTAATTGTATTAGTCGGTCAAAAGGTTACCTAGCCAATGGTTCTATTGCATCATAAAGGAGGATTGCGAATCTATTTTTAGATTCTGGTATGAGTGTTGTGACTAATCGTGACAAATCTACGGTATCCCTGATGTTACTCGGTGTCCTTAAAACTTCCTGAAAATAAATAAATTTTATAATAAACTGGATAATTATTTAAGCTTTCATAAAGTGATTTTCTTTTTTACTTTTACTCAGCTATACATGAAATAAATAAGGGGAAGTATTGCAATCGTGAGAAATTTTGAATTCTAGTTTGCGATGGAAATACACGGTTCAAGATCCCCTGGACCCAAATAACAAAGTCTTGCGAAATGGTGCCTGTACGTGTTTATGTATTTGATCAGTATAGCTCAAAAACAAATAGTTTTACCAAATTTAAATTTCATATTTATAGAGGGTATGTGACTGCAACTTTTCAAAAGAATTGACTAAATGGAAGTGCCATTTTATACAATCAAATTTTCACGCTCTTTTGATTTTCTCGAAAATAGTGATGATAATAATATTAATTATTTTGATTAAACTCGGTAATTAAATGTAAAACTAAGTGATCTTTAATACCTGATAAGTCTAACTATATATAACAGGGCTTAAATGACAATTTAAAAAAAAAATTGGCTCTAAAGTATCTTTCATTATGCTTATTTGAAATAAATAAACAGTCCCATTTTTAGCAATCATTAACAATAGATAAATACAAATTATTAAAGAATTTGATAAATAATTAAAGAAAAAGAAAAAAAATAGATAAAGGAGTTAGAATCGGATAAAATATATCTTTCATTTATGCATTTTTCATCATTCTCAATTACCTTCTACAATCTACTCTGTTATATTATATTTTCTAAAATCTTTGGCTTTCCGATAGTAAATAATATGTTTATATTTCAAATCTTATTTCGGGAGATGTGTTTTCAAACTGAAAAAATATTTATCCTCTTATCACCATAAGTAGCAATCAAATCCTTTAATAGTCCTAACTAATATTAAAGGAAATTTAACTATGCATTGATATAGCCATTTTTGAGAAAATTGGAAAAACATAAAAAGTCAATTCTATAAAATGGTACTTCCAGCTGATTTTATAAAAAAAGTTGAGGTCATATCCCAGGCATACGGTCGCCTTTATAATGCAATTTTGGTTTCATGACTTTTTGTTTTTGAACTAAGCTGTTAACACACAGACAAACGTAAACATACCATTTTGTGAGACTTATTTATTTCTACTCGGGGGGGACATTAAAAACTCGAATTAGAAATTTTGCACAATCTCAATACTTCCCCTTACAGTTTATTCCATATATAGGTAAGTGAAGGTAAAAAGATGACAGAGAAAAGGTATATATGTCCTAATCATGAAAAAAATTGAGAGATTTTGAAAGAATAGTTTTTATAAGTATTGAAATAAATAAATATAAAACATCTACATACCTGTTCTAGAACCCACGAACCTAACGATGGACTGAGACTTGAAAGCCTTTCACGGTAGTTTTCAGTCGAGCTCCCGAGAATCGCTTTCATCCTTTGCCCGACAATAATCAGGAGGTGATGGCCCAACTTTTCTCTATCATTTACTGCAGGTAGCACCTAAATAGAAGAGTTAAGAAGTAAAATAATGCATTCTTCTTTATATGAATATTGTTAGCTTCGGCATTAGGCTTTGAGACCACTAAGTCAAACTGATACTTGCTTTAAATTACTTTATTTTGAATTATCTCAGATTTAAAAATCCAGATTCATTATGATTTAAATAAATGGAAGATATATTTACAAAATACCTTTCTACAAAATTAGCCCCAAAAATGATGCTTTCAATTTGTAATATATAATCCAATTGTTTTAGTTTTAAGCTATTATATTTTAATTGATTTATTTTTCATAATATGAAAATCATTGTTCTCATTAAACATGATATGTTCTTTCTTATTTTTGAATAACTCCTGGAATTTAATAAGAAAAAGTAAAGTATATTTAAAAAAAAAAGGAAAGAAAAAGCATATGATATTATTTTTTACTTAAAATTGATTAATTTTATAATTAGAAAAAATTATATAATCAAATTGTTTGTTATATTATTTTTCAGTATAATGAAAACTATAATCTGATGTAATTTTTGTTTAAAAGCGTCATTAGTATTGCATATTTGGGCATATATGAAAGCTAATGTAATAAAAGGATTTATTTTGATTCAATTTATTTGAATCACATAACTTTATTATGTTATAAATTAACATAACATAATATTATTAACTGCCAGTATTAAATAAAAAATATCATTTAAAACAAAATATGAATTATTAAAGAATAAATAAACTCAACAAAATGGCAACTCTAAAACGAGATAAGAAAATTATTATTAAAAAGAAAAATAACATAACATATAATATAATATATATGTCATAATTTATAATATAATATACATTATATCCTATGTAATATCCACTTTTTTGATAAATAGTTGTTTTTTATGTATAGATGATTTTAATTATGTTTTTATTTTATCAACATTCAATATTGTCCATTTGTTTTGCAGAACCAAAAAGCAAGCTAACCAATTCTGATCAGTCAAATATGGAGTAACAATATGTCGTTAAAAATATTCAAGATGCTGGTGTGCATCCTTCTGAAGTCTGTCGAATAGCTGTTATGTTAAGAAGATAGAATTTTATCAACTTTTGTTATTTTGTATCATAATTGTATTTACAGTAAATTTAAGAAAAATAGGAGTTGATAGTAAGTATTAAGGAAAAATATGCCTAAAGAAAATCATAGACAATGACTCAAAATGGATGAGTTACAATAAAACAACGAACAAAGGAAAGAGGATATTTGTTTTTGAGGATGGCGGAGAAGACGACGTCTCCTGGAAGAAGATGGCACTGACCATCCTTTCTCAACAGTCAGTGGTAGGTATTTATAAAGAAGATTTCAAGAGCTATCAGTCATCAAAGAAAATTATATAATTGGTTAGTCTGTTCTATCTAAGATTTAATTATATTTGTTAAAGTGGTTATTACTTTAGTTAAATATTTTCATTTGAGTCTAGTAATCATCAAAGCTATATTTTAGATCTGAGAATAATAAAAACTATTAAATTTCCTAATCTCTATATATTTATTCTAATAAATCTTGAATATTACAATATATATAATATATACTTCATAATTTTATAATACCTCTTCAGCATTTCTATCACAGTTGTTAATGTAAAATTGGCAGACTTGGTGAATTCGTAGTGTGTCGGCAGGAATTCCCCACTCTCTAGCAAGAGAAAAAATTAGACCAGTCCAGGCCATCGTTACCATGAGTTCTCCACCCTTAAATTGAGCATAAATTTTAAATATAAAACATTAAAATTTTATTATATGAATAGAGATTAAATAATATAAGTTTAAAAATAATTTTTTGTAAAATAATTTACTTCCATGTTATAAAACATTGCCAGCAAAAGTGTAAAACCACTTAAGTCCACGGGGTTTGATTTAGAATTATAATTTTACAAATTTTTTTTTTATTTTAAATTTTAAATGTACAAGTCATTGTAGTTTTAAAAAAATAATGTATTAATCTTGCCAAATTTTAGCCTATTCAGGCATCATCAGGGCATTAGTGTACATTTAAAAATAATTGGTATCCGACTCCAAACACCTTGTAAATTTTATGTACAACAATGAATTGTAAATTCTTTCTACTCAATAGTATACCACTTGATAGAATAATATTGAAAAAAAAAAAACCTCCAATATAATTAAATTTTAATTATTTAAACAATTATTTTCTATCTTTGAAAAGTAGGATTTGACAGCAACATGGTTTCATACATTTTTTGAGAATAAAATACTTATCAGCAAAACATGACTTGAGCAATAAAACATATTACCACTTTCTCTACCTCTCAGCACTTTAAATTAATCATTAATATTCTTTCTAAATCAATTAAAATAGTGAATATGTTATTATATTACGTTTGCAAGCGGTTCTATAGCTGCTGCTAAAGCTCTCATAAGAAAAGTAAGCCTGTTTGATTGAAGTTTTTCATCAGGACTGGGTAAAGTTATTGTACAGCCATCTTTAATATCTCTCCACAAGGTCTGTTCGCTCTGAAACAAATTTTAATTGTTTGCTCCATCATAATTATGAATCATGAAAGAATACTATACAAAAATTAAAACATCAAGTTTATTTTCTTTATAAAAACGATAATAAAAAGTATTTTTAAAAATTCATTTCAAGAATTATACTTAATACTTCAATGCCATCATCAAAAGAATTATACTTAATTTAAACAAAAAAATGTGAAAAGAAAAATAACAATAACAATATTCATGTTTAAGCTTCATAAATATTTAATTTAACAATATAAATTAAATTTATTATCCATGCTAATAAAAAATTAATAATTATTCTCATCTCATGTTAATCAGACCACATTATGTACAAATTATCCAACCCACAATCAGATGCTAATATCATATATGAACTGAACGCAAAAACACTGAACACTGAAAATGGAACAATCCACATAAATGTCAAATATCTCAGAATTAGAAATGTTTTAGGGCCCATCTTCAGATAAAATAAAAGCCCTTTAATTTACTGATGAAGAAACCAGTACAGAGAAAGGACTTTGGTACGGAAGCAGAGGAATCAAAATATTGCAACAAGTAATTTTTTGGAGAGGCCGGGTGTTGAGAGAGACCAGTTTCAGAGCATGACGTAACCATTATTCTGGACTCACTGGTAATCATAAATCATCATTTGTATTAGTCCTTGGCCTACGTAGTGTAAACTGTATGTGTCGAAGAGGGGAGAAAACTGTATTAGACTAGACACAACTAATGCTCTCTCATTCCTTTTAATACAGTCAATTATCGGACTGATCGGTATACAGTATAATAGTTACTCAACACAGCTGAGAAGCCATCACAATTCATTAATTTACACTTGATCTTAAATCCATTTTTCTCAGTTAAGTTACTATGTGGCTTGCAGAATGCAGTCCATTTATTTTTACTTTCAAATGTGATTAATTTGAAACTGAATCACCAGTAGAGATATCCCTCTCCACTCATAACATTGCGCCCCTGCACACAGCTCATCCCACTACCTTAAAATGCCTCTCAGGCAATAAATAAAAGGATCTTAGTTCTAATTATAAACATATATATATATATATATTTATTTATATTGTGTATTTATTGTATTTGATTCAGTTTACAATAATAGGAGGGTGAAAAAAAAAAAAAATGAAAATATCAAAAATATTATTGCTGGGAGACCTAGGATACCTAAAACGTTTGTATTATAAAAGAAAATTAGATGTAATATACGTAAGTATTCTATCATTGATCAGAGAAAATTATGATGATTCCAGTAATGAACGGTACTACTATTATTTTGGGAGCTAATTTGGGTGTGTTGTGAGCCAGCAATATTATGGTGAAATATAGATGATAGTTTGGAAAAGTTATTATTTTTTTAATACCTATTATAATTTACTTAGTATTAGTATATTTTACTGAATCACTTAATTTAACAATGATTATTTTAAATAAAACTTTATTTCAATATTTCAAATTCAAATTTCACTTTATTTCAATATGTCAAATAAATCAATTGACTTATAGTTAAAATTAATTTTTATTGTCTGTAGCAATGTACGAAATTAAATGATATTTTTTATAAGGAGCTCAAAAAAAAAACAACTTTTATTATTATTATTATTGTTTTATCTTTATCTAGATAATAATGCTATAAGTTTTCTTTTTTTATAAATTATTTCTAATATACATTATGTTGTATAAAAATATAAATAAATATATGATACATATTGTATTCAATTTAAAGACTTGATATTGCAATTTAAGTCCTATTTGTATATAAACTAAATGTATAAACCAGCTCCATCGAAATTTAAAAATTTTTCATAAAAGTGAAAAGCTTCCTATTGACGTATCGATCAGTAATTCTACTTCAGTAATTTTAGGTTTCGGGGAATTTAAATTTAAATTTAAATTTTGGATGGAGCTGATTTTGAACCAAACTGGGTGATTAACCATATTTTCAATGCAGTACACTGAATAATAATATTGGAAAAAGACAGAAATATAGTATTAATTAAAAAAAAGTTGTTTATTGGTGAAATTTCAAGAAAAAATGTGAACATACAATAAAAGTAGAAAAAATAAGGTCAGTTCAATTTAATTGAAAAATAAAAACTTGAATTTAAATACTGATTATTTCATCAGTACTCCTACTGGTATCAAAACTGGTGACATGGGTGAAATTTTCCTATTTTTCTTTGAAAACGGTTAAAATGGAACTACATCACTGAGATAATTCACCTCACCCCAAACTTCAATATCATCTCCAAATCTGGATATTTTTCTATTGTAAAAAGTGGAAATATGAAAAGGAAATCTAAAACAAACTGGTATTAAAACAATAAAGCCTGTGCCATGCCAGTGAAACCTTCTGTGATTAAAATGGAGCTTGGATGGTGCTGGCTTTGCAATAAGCGCATCACTTTGAACACAATTTTCATAAGGAAGGAGTTGGTTCTGCATATCAGAAGGTAATAAAATTTCTTAATTTGAATAAACAATTTTCTTACAAAAGAATCAAAAAGTGAAGTAACAGGATGGTTAAGCCTCAAAGGCAGCCCAGCCAGAAGCCTAAGCACAGAAACGCAGGTGGCTTGCAGGTCGAGAATACTTGGATTAGGGGCAGCTTGGGCAAGGCATATTTCCGCAAGGGAGGGCTGGCACTCCGTCCACAGTGGTTCAACTTTGATTTTAGTCATTTCATTACTAACTTCTGCAGCAAATGAACTCTGAAAAAAAAAAAAAACAATTTTACAATTTAGGAGAAGATTATATTATATATATAGATGATTGACCATAAGCAGAGCTGGACACAAATTAGTTATAGTTGAAACTGATAGCTAAAATTTTCATGAATACGATGTTTATTTATCAATGGTTCATTCATGAATATTCATTATCGTATCGATGGCAATTTTAGCTGTAGCTTTATAGATAGCTTATATAGCTTTATAGATAGCTTATATAGCTTTATAGATAGCTTATATAGCTTTATAGATAGCTTATATAGCTTTATAG
>NW_027111728.1:615513-635723 GCF_000696795.3 Halyomorpha halys
AGATAGCTTATATAGCTTTATAGATAGCTTATATAGCTTTATAGATAGCTTATATAGCTTTATAGATAGCTTATATAGCTTTATAGATAGCTTATTTTTGCCCATCTCTGACCTTAACTTAATTAGGAGACAGTTAGGGGTGTCAGCAACAATAACGAAAATAGAAGTTAGATATTTATTAACAGCTAATGTTTCGAACCATGATGTGATGTACACTATAGTACACTATCATACTACTACTACCATCAATAAACATATTAATATACATTCAAGTATTATTAATCAGTCATAATGTTGGCCATAAATAAACAGTTGACTAATTTAGATGTTTAAATAATCCTGTTGTTCTTGATCGCAACATTTATACTAAAGTGAAGAATACTAATCCGCATTCATAATGAGGTGTTTACTGTTGACCGAAGGTTCAATATGGTCGGGGGGGGGGGGGTGCAGTCAGTAATGGTCACTCTCTGTGGAAACTCCATACAGGTAAGTACCCTGATGAAGGTCTGAAATTCAGGCCAAAACATCGGCATAAATAAATAAATTTTACTTATTTTTGTATATCATTACTCATTACACCCCTCAATAACCATTTTCTTCTCAAACCACGAATCTGGTTTGATATAATGTAGGAATTATAGAAGTTATAATAGTTGATTATATTTTATTTGAAATTCTAATAATTTATTGATATACCTAACTACATATTAATAAAAGCCAATTAGAATCAATTTAACTTTATTCTATTTATTTATTAATGTATTAAATGTTATATTACCTCAATAAAAAGTTCAATAAACTCATGCAACTTTTTTAAAAACGGTTCAACATTAGTATCAGACATGTTAATGTCGCTACGACAAAGTTTCTCATTAGGAAGTTTTCCCACTTTATGTAAGAGTCGTACAACTGCTTCGAATTTAGACTTCAGATGAACATTCCAAATAATTGAGCAGAGACCTGAAAAGAAAAAAGAATTATTAACTGTTGTAATATGGTTAATTAATTAGTATGGAGGAAGTTGTCATAATTACTATAGCCAACTCAATCCTAGCATAACCTCCATATGTATTTGTTAGTATTTTCCTGTCTTAATAAAAGTACTCAAAAAACTAGAATAATTATTCTATGATGTAGTGTGTGTTATGATTTCCATTATCAGAAGAAGCAGACTGTGAAATACCTTGCTTAAGATGAGGGCTAGCAATATGAGACATAGATCTCAATGAGACAATGAACAGTTCAATTTGATCAGGATCTTTTGCCCAAGCAGAGACGTACTCCCAAGCCTGACCAGCCACCAGGGGACCTGGGGCTAAGCTGTACGGAAAGTGGGTGCGCAGCTCGTTCAACAGGAGTAATGCATGGTCCTGAAAACAGAAAAAGTAATAAGCAGAAAATAAAAACAGACTAATCAGTTTAAATGCTCTAAAGGTGGGCTTACAATGGAGATATTTTTTTTTAATATAAATGGCTATAAGCACTGTGGTCTATAAGGCCTATTGTGCACCAACAACGTTATAATGTTGTTGCAATTAGCACCACAACATAGCGATAAGCTTATTAAAGCTTAAGGTGTATAGATTGTAGGAATCTGAGTAAGCTTGAGGTACTGATCAGCTCACACTGCTAGGGATCCACAACACGATCCACCTCAAACAGCGTGAACCTCAAATCCCCAAATCAGTCACACCAACATATAATGTGGTATGCCGTCTCATCCTCAGCTTTGCAGAAACTGCAGAAAGGTGAATCTGTAAGCTTGAGGTGAAACACATGTTTATTAAAGTAATACATGTTATCAACATTTTGATGACTATTGTTGACACTAATCAATAGAAAATTAATAATTTCCATAAAATCAACACAATTAATTTAGCATCAGAATTAGTTCTTGGATATAAGACCCATAAAGTTATTTCAGCAGAAATGATTTTACCTGTTCAGGTACAGTTTCTCTAGCTTCAACAGACGGGTCCCTGCCAGGACTGAAACCGGTGATCACTGAACCAATCTTTGTCTCTTCATTTTGAGCATCTGAAGAATCGGAAGGTGTTGACAACCACTCAGGTTTCAATCCCCAAGAAGAAACCCATTTAGCCACACTTTCACAGACAGATCCTGTATCGTAAAAAACATAAACATTTGATCTATTCATCAGTATTGCAGTAACTATATTACTATAGACAACTTCAGTAATGTTATTTTATAATAATTTCTTTTTTAGGCATTAATATCAATTTTAGTTGAAACTACATATGCAAAAATAAATCGAATATTTTTGTGAAATTATTTTTATAAGCTACATCAGAATTCGTGCAGAATGTTGCAAAAAAAATATATAGCTTATAAAACACACAAAAAAAAGTTGATAGGTAATTTATTGCATATGTGGGTTTAAAGGACTTTAAATAAAAATGCAGAGTTAAAGTAGAAAAAACATCTTAATATTAACAACCTTATATAAAACTAGTAATCGTCATAAGCTAAATTCTTTCTCAGTTAGTTACAAACGCAATGATTTTCTCTCTTCAACTTTGTAATCTAAAACTTCCAACTCAAAATTATTTTTATTAACTTTATTACTTCAAGGTAAAATGAAATCCTTTGCAATTCTTTAAACTTTTATCATAATGTACTTTTTGAGCTTCTTAGCTCATTTTCAATTTTTCATTTTCTTGTATCAAATACTTGTTTGATTTTGAAAACTGCAGTGAAAGCAATTCTAATAGAAGTTGAAATATCCAAAGGATGAATTAAATTTTTTTTTTATGATGTAAAATATATCCATTAAATTTTCAAATGTTTAAATAATAATAACAATGATAAGAATTTACTGTTAAAAATTTAATTCCTATCAATTATTATTCAGGGGTTTTATTTACATTAATTATATTATTTCAAGGAAAAAATAAAACCCTTCACACTTCTTTGAACTTTAATTATAGCAGACATATCAAGCTCCTTAACTAATTTTGAACCATTCATCTTCTTATATCATATATTTATCCTATCCATAAATTTTTTATTTCCTTTATGTGATATCATCATTATCATCCAATATATAATTTTTTATAATGTTGTCTTAAAATTTACCTTCTTTAATATTGCTGTTCTGGAAGAATAATGACGCAACTGTAAACTTAGCGAAATTGACTTTATTGTGTATTAAAATTCTTAAATTTTTCTTGAAATAATATAATTAATTATAATAACTATATTATAATTACTTTTAAATATCTAAGTTACTTAGGACTACATCTGTACAAACAACTGATATGGAATCCTCATACAAGACTGAAAAGACAGGAAACTGCTCGTCGATTCCGACTATTACAATATTTACTAGACAAACAGTCTACACTTCCAATTAATTACAATTAAGACTGATCTACATGACTAATAATCCTCCTAGGCGTCTGAAAACAAGATAACCTCGAGATCTCCTCCTCTACAAATGTTTTTGGAGTTCTATCAATGGTAGATTCTCCACATGTTGTATCATGTCATTATATCACTTACAGCAAATTTACTTGATGTGTATATATATATACAATATACAATCGCAATACAATCGCTGGACACCGTGAGGCATGGGAAAGAGTGGTGGCAGAGGCCCAGGTCCAACAAGTACTGTAGCGCCCAACAGTGAGTGAGTGAGTATATATATGTAAACAGTTGTAAATAACAATAAAAAAATTATTAAAAAAAAAATCTGAGAATTTTTGGTTCGCATAATTCAACTTTAATCTCATAAATTCTGAATGACTTTTACAGTAGATTTTCAACTTCCAGTATCTTAAAATCATCAAAATTTTATATTATAATTATGAAATAGAAAACTTAAATCAGTTTTTTAATCAGTAAATCTGATTTTTCTTAAATCATAAAACAACCAGTCATCAATAAAAAATATTCAACAAACATTTTTTTTTTAATATTCAACGAACTAAAATAGTAATTCTCAATCTCTTTTTTCACCAAAATATAATTTTAATAATTAAAAAATTAGGGTCATATTAACAATATGACTAACAGTCAGATAATTTTACAGTGAAACCTATGAAGCACATTACGTTTCCTTTAAAATGTCATTACTACCTCTTCAGTTTAAATCATCTAATAAATATTTTAACTACACTAACCGTCAAATGATAAAGAAATATAAAAAATAAATAATTTTTATTTTGAAGCAACTGCCAGGCAGTAGGGGCACACTTCAAAACTTGTGCCATAGTGGTTGAAAAAAAAAAATCACTGAACTACTATATTGCATAAAATAAGAATATCATATAAAATAAACTATATACCTGGCCCTTTGTTAACAATGTAGGACAGTGAAAAATCAGGCTTGCTGTACTCCAGACATGGCATACGAGTTTTCGGTAGGTTTTGTGAAGGTTTGTAACTAAAGAAAGGAAAAAGAAAATATTAAAATTAAATTCTAAAACATAACAACATGATTCATTGATTGGTATGTTGGTTATTTTTGGATATTCTTAAATCACTTTTAAAACAAAACAGTTTTAAGAACATTGGTAAACCAAAAATGAATTTGAAGTTCAGTATTAAAAAAAAATGGACTGCTAACAGATTGTATATTTTTCAAAAGTGATTTATATCTCATATTACTTTAATAAAACATATTACAAAATAATTTATAATTTATATATAATCTTTTGAATTTCTTGAGATTGGTATCAACTTAACAATATCAACTACCATACATGATAGTTGATAGTGTTAAGTTGATCTAAAATTAAAAGTTTTAAAAATTAATGAAATTGTGAAAAAATAGGGTGATCTGACTCATAATTAATAAACTAGGAAGAATAGCCAGCAAAATTTTTAAATAATGGGAAGTGAGAAGTAAATTTATATTTAAGATTGTCCTTGAGGAGGCCGAATTGGCCGGAACATTGGACTGTTAATGATATGGATGCTAATTGATTTATTTAAAAAATAATTTATAATGCTAGTGAACTTGATGCCTACCATCTATTTGAGCAACTGACCACAGCTCCAATGCACTAATGGATTTATGTAGGTATGTGCATTCTAGGTTGGATAGGGTTCCTTAAGGACAATCTTCAATACAAATTCTCACCTCACCTCAAAATTTTAAAATTTTGTTTAGCAGGCTATTCTGCACAGGTCATTAATTATAAAACCCTATTTTTTAAAAATTTATAAATATTTAAAACTTCTAATTTTCAGATTATCCACAATATCACTACCATATAACAAACTAGTGTATAGTAAATATAGTAGTGATATTGTGGATAATCTGAAAATTAGAAGTTTTAAATATTTATGAATTTTTAAAAAATAAGGTTTTAACTTATAATTAATGACCAGGGCAGAATAGCCTGCAAAACAAAATTTTTAAATTTTGATGTGAGGTGAGAATTTATATTGAAGATTGTCCTTGAGGATGGCCGAAAGGTTGGACTGTTGATGAAATAAAAAGTGTTGAGACTATACAAGGATACAATTTTTGATTTATTTAATAGATAATTACCTGCCTCAAGAAATTGAAAAAATATATTTAATTTAAAATATAATTAAGTCTGTTTTAAGCATTTGGAGCTGAATACGTTTCAAAACATTCACAGGATCTCACTGAGTAATTTGAGCAATCAAACTTGAAAATCAGTAAACCATTCGCTCAAAAAATGCTAGATACAAACAAATAGACAGGCTGAACTCATTACCCTTCTTGTAAAATGTAATCTTTTTACAATATAGATTTAAATAAAAATACAACTTAAAAAATGGACCCAAAATTTTTTTATCACTGAAAAACAGAAAACTAATTGAATACTTTGAGAAAAGTAAAAATCTTATAACTAAGAAAATAATCTAGATGGTGGTCAAAAATAATGAATGATACTCAACTAACATTCTTTGCACAGTCAATTAGATTGACAGTAAAACCAAAATTAAGGCACCAACCTCAAATTAAAGGGATCCGAGGGTTTGTGAGGATGAGTCAACAGTTGTGATTTAACCAAAGCAGTAATAATAATGGCATAAGTTATAACCGTACTCTAACAGAACATATCGTTGACGGGATAGTACATATGAACCATTTCTATTATTTTTTTTAAACCACGTTCTTCTCGATTAATTACTAATATAAATATTTTAAGTAACATAAGTTAGGTATATTTTAAAAATAAATAATATAATTACTTCAATGTGGACTGCAATAACGCTACAGCTTCCACTTGAGATATTAATTGACTCCAAACACAGGATTCACTAGAAACAGTTTCCCAATCACTGTCTTTATCATCTAAAAAAAAAATGGAAGATAAAATTATGAAATCATAAAAATAATATTTGAACTTTAAAACAATAATCTTTAAGATAGTTAATGAAGAGGCAAGAGGGAGGTAAAACAAAAATTGCATCATATAATTAAGATATACATTAAACAGAACATAGAACTTTTGAAATAAATTTTCAGAATATGAATACTAAAAATAAAATATATTTGGAAAGTAAAATAACATTTAAGCAATAAACAAGAAAAACAAATAAATATAAGATGTATAATAGGAGAACAAGAAATGTTTTATTTTATACAAGGCCTCCAAGACTATCCTCAACCACTCGTTCATCAGTTGCATGCCTTCTCTATCTCCTCACCTCATACAGCAGCCTTTTTTGGTAGACGATACGATACTATGACATCCTTTCCACACGGTCAAGTCATCGGATTCCGGCCATCTTGATAAACACCATATTGAGTTGACCAAACATGTGAACTTTTGATGTTTCCAGGATCACCATTTTCCTGATTCTGTTTTTGGCTCATATATCATGTGAAGGATTTTTCTTTCCAATACGTCAATGTTCTTTTTATTTTCTTGGGTCAGTATCCACATTTCACTGGCATATGTTAGTACAGGCTTGATGATTGATCAGTAAATTAGTCTCTTGTAGAAGAGATTTCAAAAACTCAGTACCTTTTGGGGTACCTACTGCTAGCCTCCAACTTTGTTTTTATTTTATCCTTAATGTTATTTTTCGATGTAATAAGTAACCTTAGATATTTGACATAGTTGAATGCCTGACCAAATACAGCAATGCAAGGTTTGTTTTGCCTTTTATTTCTGAACGATCTCATATGTTTTGTCTAGTCTGAATTTATAAAAAGACCAAGTTTATTCGCAGTTAAAAATATTTTACGAAAATAAAAACCTTACATAGTAGATTCAAGTAATAAAAAAAATTAAATATTTTTTAATATTACAATTATTTAAATTTTATACAACTATGAGAAAGAATTAAAAAAAAAAAAAAGATTTAGTTACAATTACTGAACCCGAATTCTCTCTTTGTTAAAAAAAAAAAAAAAGAAAACAGTTTAAAGGAATAAAATTAAAACAAAGTATAAAGAACAATTAAAATTTGTATATTAATATTCAATAAATATGAAATAACAAAATCCTCCATGAGTCATACCTGCTAACTGATCCTCGATGTTAAGATATACACTTCTTGCGATGATTGCGGCTGAGAGGGCATTCGTTATGTTGTTACTTTCAGTGATGACAGATCGAACGCTTTCCCAAAACTCAACAGTTTCTCTTTGGTCTAGAAAATTCATAAAAATAAATACTGTTGAAGGTTAAAAAGTATATATATTCTAAAAAGTATATCTAATAATAAAAAGACTACCATTATATACGTTTCTGAATATAAGGATCTTTAAGAAAATTATTTCTTGCCAAAATAAGTTAAATTAAAGTTCTTTGAGAACATAAATATCGTTTAACACTAAAAGTATTACACTAAAGGGCATAAAATAAAAGAAAATTTAAGAATTCAAAAAATAATCTACACAAAATGTACAGAGAAGAAAGCTTTTAAAAGCTATTACAATAATAGATCAAAATCAGAATAATGTAATCAATTTTAAAACAAACAGAACAAATTTTAATGTAACACCTGCAAAATTCTTAATTAGATTGAAAAATTAAGCAACGGCACTTCCACTTTGCAAACTATAAATAGTTTGAATAGTAAATCCAGTAGAGTGCACTGAAAAGCAACAGGGATGGATCATAGTACAATATATTGGGTTGTAAAATAAGTTTGTAGTATTTATCAATATTTGAATTTAATCCTCTCTGTTTTTATTAAATCGTGTTTACTTGGTCAATAATGTTTACATATTCTAAAAAAGAATTAGTTAAGGTGCTTTTATGCATCAGCTTGAACCGATATTCCTCATATTTAAGTGGTATTTTGCTTGCTCAAAATAGAAGAGAAAAAAAATCATTTTTGTCATTTTATGATTTTTTATTTCTTAAAAGGAAAACCCGCAGCACAGACAGTTAACAAAATTTTCAGTGTGTATGGCGATGATGCCTTAGGAGAAAGCACTATCTCTAAGTGGTTTGCTCGGTTCAGAACCGGAAATAAGGTCGTCCTTCAACTGTTGATGATGACGAAATTCAAGCATTGGTCACAGACAACCCTCACTCTACGACAAGGGATGTCGCAAAACTGTGCCCAGTTGGAACAATTAAAGGCATTGGTTGAGCAAAAGCGTCCAACATTGGCTAAACACAAAGGCTTAGTTATCCATCACAATAACGCCCGTCCTCACGAGTCTTTGCAGACCCGGCAGAAATTATTTGATGTTGGCTGGAATGTGATCCCCCTCCCACCCTATTCACCAGACCTTGCCCCAATAGATTTTCACTTATTTCAGGCTCTTCAAAACTCTCTTAACGGGAAACACTTTAATTCGCTGGAGGACTACAAAACACACATAGAGGAGTTCATTGCACAAAAATCTGAGAAGTTCTGGGAGGACAGAATTAAAAAATTACCTGAAAGATGGCAATATGTAATAGATAAAAATAGGTCATATATAATTGATAAAAAATATTTACAAGAATCTGAAGTTTTTATTGAAATTGCTAGTAAAAAACGCTACAAATTTATTTTACAACCCGATAGTTGGTTCTTAAAGAAAGTAATTTAAAATTTTATTTTCATTCAGTTAAAGAAATAATAAATTTTGGCAAAATTTTAATGCAAAACTTCTTAATTTATAAACCCTTTTGTAATTTAAAGAAAAGAAACATTTCATGATTTAACAGCCCTAACAAAGATGACCTTAGTAAATAAACAGCTGGTAATAAGAAAAATTTTAAATAAATTCTCTAAAATACTTCCAGGAGTAATATGTTAGGTAATACATTTTAATATGTTGACTGCAATGAAAATCGAAATCTTAAAAAATAGCTGAAACAATAAAAATGTGAAATGCAAAACATAATTATGATCAATTTTTAGACGATCGATGATAGACCATGTGTAATAATAAAAAAAAACAAAAATCATTAAACTATTTAATTTGAACTAACTTTTCGCCCCAACTAAAAAAAGGAAGCAAATAGATAACAAAAATAAAATTTAACAAAGGTGTGGCTAATTATGATAATTTATGTAAATATGAACAATTTAAAATAAAAAATATGTACAATGAAACGTTAAAGTAAATAAGAATTTTGTTATTCTTATTATTATTTTCTAAGCCCTGCAACGTGGGGCAAAACGTTGGCACAAATTAAATAGTTTTATGACTATTTGAGTTTTTTTCTTGGACCGTACCCAGACCATTTTCCTTCTATGATAACTTTTTGTTATTATTATATAATTTTATATTACAAAATCTGGACCTTAATGTGGTTCATAATTCTTTCCACAATATTAAATACAAAATATGATACCAACTTGAAAGCAAAGTGATTGCAGCCATAAGGTGCATGAAAAGGACCACTTCCGATCGAGCATTGTTTCCCAATGGTTTTTTTAACCAGTAGCATATAGCGGAATGCAACAATGAGCTTGCTTCAATACAACTTTCAAATGCAGCTTTTTTCCAATTTTCTATTGAACAACTTCCATACAACACACACTGACAAAGGAGTTCACCTGAAAAAATTTATGAAAAAGAGTTTATTTTTATGTTTTTGAAACTGATAATTAAAATAGACAATAATAATAAATAAATTAATAGCTAAATAAAACAGTAATATGCTGTATCTTCCATCACAGGCTCAATAAACTGGTAACCAAAACAGGTCATTATGATAGTGCAATGAAATAATGTCAACAGGATAATGTATCAAATTT
Source organism: Halyomorpha halys (assembly GCF_000696795.3). Taxonomy (NCBI): domain Eukaryota; kingdom Metazoa; phylum Arthropoda; class Insecta; order Hemiptera; family Pentatomidae; genus Halyomorpha; species Halyomorpha halys. The sequence continues at coordinate 625,678 of NW_027111728.1, forward strand.
CCAGATACATTAAACAAGTCAATATTTCTAATGAAGTAATGTCAGTAGGATAATGTATCGAATTTCAAGATATATTGAACAAGTCAGTATTTCAAAGTTGACCCAGTCAACCAATGTATTTATAGAAAAAATTAAACTTCTTAACAGAAATATTAGACAGTAACTTGAAATAAGAATTATAATGGGATAAACCCTTAGACTCTATAGGTCGAATTCGGAAGGAAAAATTAGACAGTATAGAATACATCATATTTTAAGAGATTCCTTAATAATGACCTGAGGGCTAAAACATTGGAGAAGATTGAAGAGAGAGAGAGAAAAGGATCAAGACAAAATTGTTTTTTAAATTCAAGTATCTACTCTCAACAAAAAATATAGTAATTAAGATATAATACATTAATAAACTAATAGAGTACATAAAATAGTACAAACTAATATATAAGTTATTAAGAAATAAAAATATTTACCAATTAAGGCTAAATCAGAACTTGTCATATTTTGAGAAATAAGAAGAGGAGGTGGTTTCATAACTGATGGTAAAAACGAAGTCAAAAAGAGGCTCAACTTATTATCATTCTCATCGAACTTCACCTTTGACCGGCTGTTCTTTTCAGAATCAACGGTAATAAAATTTAAAAACCGCTGTGTCTCTGCTTTGGTCAATCGCAACGCTTTAGCCAGTCCCTGAAAATAGATTATTGTTCTATAATTAATATAATTTTCAATATAAATAAGCAACAAAAACTACTTTATTTGTAATATAAAACATAGTTTGAAATAAAAAATAAAACTCTAATGTATACCAATTAAAAACACTTTAAATATAAAACATAAATATTAAAAAAAAAAAATTAATTAAATCTGTACCACTACAATCCATGAAGTACAGTTACTAGATCAACATTTGTGCAAGGAGATAATTTGGTCAGTATCATGCTCAACCACCAGCTTTTAATCAAATGTCAGAATTCTTTAAGTCTCACTTTGACTTATTTAATTAATTTTTTTTTAGGAACCAATAAAATAATAGATAATATTATCTCTAAATTATATCATTTAAGTATGAAGAAAGAAATATTCAATAACGTAAAACTAGAAACAGAGGTACAGATTAACATGAAAAAAGTAACAGAATAAAATAAAAATATATCATAAACTGTAATTAGATCACAAACTTCATCATCATCAACAGGCGAATCTGGAACAACAGTGCTGTATCGAGGAGGTTCAGCTTGCAAAGTTACAGTCATAACATAGAATTTGAGAAGGTGCTGCAAATTTTCACAAACTAGTAGACATTTTTTTTCTTCAGCTCCAATATTTTCCTCCTCTGTCGAAAAACAAAATAAAATTATAGGATATCAAAACTAATAATAAGATCTTTAACTGAGCAACAATTTTAACTAATTAAATTAAAAGTACCACAGCATGATATATTGATGTGTTTCCTAAAACAATTTACTATTTACTTTTACTTTACCTCAAAATTAATTTATAAAACGTTTTAATATAAGATGTTTGCACCCACAAAAGAAATAAATATTTTTCCTATCATTTTTCATGATGATCGATACCAATCAGAAACTGAAAAATAAACATTTTTTTTTTTAAAGTGAAATTAAGCATATTGAAAATGAGAAACATACCTATACTTTTCAACTTTTCAAGAAATCCAACTATAGCAGACTCGAGGATTTCAGGATTCATAAACTTAGTTTTCGCAGCTGCTTCCAAAGCGTGTATTTTCGCTTGCGGCGTTATGAGTTGAGACATCAATTGTAAGAAATCCGGGCCATGGCAATAGGATAAAGCTCTCTTTATCTGCTTTAAAATATGTTCATCTCTTGCCCTTGGATCACTTTTGCTATTGAAATGATCACATGATTAGTTTTTAATTTTAGTTTTAATATAGTTTAATAATTATAATTGTATGGGCTATGGGCAAGCGACTTAACTAGTAGGAGTACTGGACTCCAGAAGAACAAAGTCCAGAGGGACAGAAACAGAAGTCAGCTCAGAAGCATTTAGTTTTTTTTTTTTTTTTTTGTATTAATATATTAAAACACAATAAGTGAATAGCTCAACACTAAACCCTAACAGAGGGAGTGGGAAGAGGAGGACAAGGAGAAAACAAGTAAGATCTTCAATCTATATGTCACGGAGAACTTTAATAATCATATTTAAATCTAATCTACACATCAGATTTCAAATTAAAATTGTATTTCATATAACCATAAATTTCAAATATTTAAAAATCAAATTTGACTAACCAATTGTACCCCCCTGTTTTAGTATAATCCCATGTATTCAAAAATTTTTTTTTTGTTTTAGTTGTGATTTATCAAGAATAAGAGGCTTAATTTTTATTTATAATATTAATTTATTTTTCTCTTAATATTGCAGTCCACAGCACTTTTAAACAGCAATAAGAACCTATTAATTGATTCTGATATTTTCAATGATACCACCTGGGAGACCAAAAACCAAATGGACAAACAGAATCAACAAAGATGCGAAAGAGCAGCATGGAGCAAACTGGAAAGCAGCAGACCAAGATAGGCAGGTGTGGAGAAGGCTGGTTTAGGGAGCCAAAGGTCTACAAGGTCTGTGGATTCAACCAGGAAAAAAAAATCTCCAAGGACAGGGACTATCAGAATTAAACAAACACAATCTGAGACAAGGACGATTTGGTTTTAGGCTGCATTCATCACTAGGTTAATGTAATTAATTAAAATTAAATTTTAAAAACCTTTATTGATCGAAAATACAAGCAGTGGACTTGGATTTTTTCCTTACACCAGTTAAAAGCTCTAATAACTCTCTTATGATAGCAATTTACCAGTTCTTCACGAAGTGTTCAATATTATTGATTGGACAATTATTTGGAAAAATTAATTTAAATAAAATAACAGATTATTAGAAAACTTTACTGACTTCTTTATTCATAGTCTTCACAATAAAATCACATGAATCGGGCACAAAAGGGATCCCAGGGAACCTGATATCCTTTAAAATATCAGTGACTCGGCGTCTGATGTTCTTTCAGTCTTCCTGGTGGCAAAACACTTAGGCCAAAGATAAATAATAGGAGTCCATTGCTAACTAATTAATCATTAATAAGAATTTTTTCAATGCCAACTTACAATTTAACCAGAAAGACTTAAGACCTTTTGAATTAGTATGTGTCAGGGCAACTGAATTTTATATGAAAGCTATTCAGTAAGTGCAAATTTAGGATTGAAAAAATCATATGTATTTACTAAGTTTTTAGTTTTACCTACCTATGTGTGTAATATAAAGTAAGAGGAAGTATTGCGATCGTGAAAATATTTTAATTTGAGTTTTTAACTGATATATAAGTTTTGATATCCCACAAGTCTTCCAAAATGATCTGTGTCTGGGTGTGTTTGTGTATCTGTGAGCAGCCTAACTCAAAAACGAAGTTGTACGAAACTTAAATTACATGTTTAAAGCGGGAACATGCCTGGGATGTGACAGCAACTTTTTCGATAAAATTAACTGACAGAAGTGCCCCTTTAATTTGATTCAATTTTTCACATTTTTTTCAATTTTCTCGAAAACGACTAAAACTTATAATAAACTTGCCATGTCAATGCAGAATTGAAAAATCTTTAACATCAGATAGGTTTTAACCTCATTGAAATAGTTTGACAGAGCTTAACTGGATTTTAACAAAAAATCTTCTCCTTTAATTTTAATAAATTAACCTTAATTTAGTACCTTTAATTTTGTTTATTTGAAAAATTTAACCATCTCACATTGTTCCTAGTTATTAAAAATAAATAAATATAAACTATGAAAGGATTCACTAACTAACTTAAGGAGATAAGAGGAAAATTTTTTTTTGTTTTAAAACACATTTCGAGAAATAATAATATTACTATAGATGTATTATATTATATAAGATTTGAAAGCCGAAGATTTTAGAAAACAGTATTTAATATGAAAAGTCATAGAAGATAAAGGAGAATGACAAACAGGGCACTAATAAAATATCTGTCCTGATATGAGTTAGATTGAGCGGGCGGATGCAGTTTTTCCATTCTAGTACAAGAACCCAAGAGGAGAAAAAAGGCAGTTATCTCACCCTAATTTTTGATTACTTTAATGAAAACTATGTATAATTACTAGTCAAAATTCATGAGTCTGCTAAGTATAGGTAGGGGGAATAAAAAATGGCAGCTGTTTCAAAACTATAAAAAAAACTAGTTTTTCATTCAGAGCTCTATATCTCAAAAAGTAGGAACAACACAAGAAAACCTAAGAGAACGTCATTTAAAGAAGAGCAAATTTGCTAAAATATGAGCCCTAATAGAGTTATTTAATTAAATATTTTTCGAGATATAGCTTTTTAAAAAGCAACATTTCATAAAAATGTTGTATGGGATGTACTGAAAGATTTGAATGACCTTAGTTAGTGAATTTATTTTGAAAAATCTATATATTAAAAACCATTTGACGTACAGATGTCTATTAGCACTCAAATTAAAGCTAGTTTAATGAGCTATAAAGTATTTTATGATTTTATCTTCGTAGGAGTAATAGTTTTCATGATATTTGCTAAAATAAATTGAGTTACAGTTGTTCGGACAAATTTTCATGTGCCAAATTTATATTTATAAGGGAATATCATAAAAACTACTACCCCTACGTAAATACGTGTCATAAACTACTTTATTGTTAGTTAAATTTCCTTTATTTTGAGTGTTGGCAGACCTATGTGCGTCTTATGAATCTAGAGATATTTTTTTTCAAAAATCCAACATTTTATATGAACTAGAAATTAACATTTTGTGAGTTTATTTTGTCAAATATCATAAAAACTACTACTCCTACAAAGATAAATATAATTAACTATTTTGAAGTAAATTTAACTAGCTTTAATTTGAGCACTGGCAGACATCTGTACGTCCAATGGTTTCTGAAATGAAGTTTTTCATAAATCAAACTTATTGTCCCAACCACTATAAATCAATTTATTTTAGCAAATATCATGAAAACTACTATTCCTACGAAGGTAAAGGTCAATAACTTATTTATAGTCCATTAAAATAGCTTTAATTTGAGTGCTAATAGACATCTGTACGTCTCATAGTTTTTGAGATATAGTTTTCTCAAAATAAATTAGCTAACTACTAATCTTTCGGAAGATTTTAAGGAAATTTTGCTTTTTAAAAAGCTATATCTTGAGAACTATTGGACATGAATAGCTCTTTTAGGGCTAATATTTCAGCAAATTTACTCTTCTTTAAATAATGTTCACTTAGATTTTCTAGTGTTGTTGGTAGTTTTTAAGATATAGAGCTCCGAATGAAAAATTAAGGTTTTGAAACAATTATTTCCCCAAACCTATACTTGGCAGACTCATCAATTTTCACTAGTAATTATACATAGTTTTCATTAAAGTAATCAAAAATTGGGGTGAGATAACTGCCTTTTTTTTCTTCCCGGCTCTTGTACTATTCATTCTGTAAACTGATGTCATGCCGACAGAGTTATTATAAATGATAACTTTTTTATTTTACTTATTAAAGATTTAAGCCTCATATTAATATCATTTTCTTTTTTAGTTTCCATCCTGATGAAATGAGCTAAGAAAATATTTGCAAATAATATACAGAGGCAATATTTTTATGTACAAATTATAAATAAATTTTCTAAAGTTTCTAATGATTTTCTTAAATTTTCTTCTATTTACATATATCAAAAGTGCCTAACAAAAGGGAGCCATCTAAGTAACACATACTAATATTAAAAAGAAAAATACTTTCTTTAATAAGTTTTATTATTTTACACCATCTATAAAAACTTTATTCTTTAAATATAATCCCTACCTTAAAATTGCATGGAAAGGAACAATAACTTTGCTAATAACACCTGTGTTATTTATGAAAACGCAAGGGTGATGGCTAGTGTTGGATACCATCATAGACCCAGCATTTACCCCAAGAAGTCCATAATTAACATATAGTAATCTACAACAGAAATCACATAACCAAGTATAAAATGTGTCTTAGAAACAAATATAAAGTTTCCAAAAATTTATTTAAAACATACCTGCCATTTTTAGATGCATTAAATACAGATATTTTAGGACCCTGTTGCAAGGCCCAAACTTCTAAAATACCTTTTTTGGGAGCATAAATGATTAAAAACAGCGCTCTACGCCCTCTTCCAGGTTTTTTTTCCTCGACAGGAATGAATCCACATTGAGCATCTCTGTAACCCTTCCACATTCTACAATAACAAAGTATGGATTATTTGCTGATAACTTGTTCCTAAGGGAAGCATTAAACTGATGCAAATATGGCAGTATAATGTTCTGTGTATATAGTGTGATTCCTATTAACTGAATATCAAGAAAACTGTCCCACGCTTTCAGAGATATAGGAAGAGTTTTATGGGGTATGCACTGTATAGGATTTTGACTGTGCAACAAGGGGCTTTATATTTTTTTATTAGAAATGTAGAATTTTTTTCTTAAATTTGCAACTAGTAAGTAGAGAGCATATGTACGCATATTCATTACACCTAGGGATACCGTAATACTAAGCATTCAGATCACTGGTTGAAGTCTGGGACTTCTAAATTGAATTTTAATCGTAATCAACAGACAAAAATCATGAAATTTACAAAAGAAAATGAAATATAACTTTTAAGTATATTTATTATGAATGAATTTAGTTTTTGTTTATAATTTTTCTGTTTATGAACTATAAAAGGAAAAACAAATACATTTTGATTTTTATTAAAGTATGTGAATTTAGAATAGGTAAGGTTTAAAATATTTTGTGCATAGTTTTTTATTTTCGAGGGAAAATAGCCCTCAATACTCCTTTATTTTATTACTCAATCTCTTTATTTTATCTTTCGAACAAAGTTTTTGATACCCATCCATTATATAGTTTAATCTACAAATTATTATATTAGAAGATCAATATACAATTATATCAATATATGATATAATATATAATTGTGAATAATGTAAATTTAAAAATGAGTATAGAGGTTGATAAGATCTAACTTCTATTATAATAATTAGTAGAGTGGACCAGATAATGGGTGGGTGTCCAAAATGTTGTCTGTAAGGTAATATAAACAGATAATAAATAGGAAGGAATCTTTTTCTTAGAAAAGAAAACAACTAAATCTTTATTCTTTTTCTTTTTCAGGAATCCATTTTATTACTTCTTTATTCTTATGACATACGAACAACATTTCGAGTTTTTTTATCCAGTTCTTACTGTTAACTTGTGAATATTTATCAAACAATTTGTTATATATACAAAACTAAATATAAGACTTAATTTTTTTGCTTTATTGGCCCTGTTTCCCCATTTTGTATCTTTAAATAAGTACTTTTTCCTCTCGTATACAATATATATATATATATATGTTTCAGAGCTAAACAATTAAGTACAAAAAAGTGTACATCATTTTTTCTGATGAGTTAAACAGTCAGTGTCACAAAGAGTTCAAACATGTCAAAAGTTTGAGAACAATTATCTAGTATAATGGGTAAATCTATGGATCTGAATTTACTGGAAGGAAGATTGGCAGAGGAACTGGAAGTGAAGATTTAGCAAGTATTGAAGTGCTTCAATGCAGTTCTGTCTGAATGGTCAGTCCTGTAATTAGACTAGGCTGGAATGTAAAATTTTGATGAGGAAAGTATAAGTTTCAGTAATCAATGCCATATAGATTCACTATTAAGAAGTCATGTAGAAGTAGAGCATTTTATTTTAAAACTTATAATAATAGAATGACCTAATCATACTACTTTACTTTAATGCTATTCCGGAGAAGTTATCAATTAAAACAACTCTTCCAAGACTGTCACAAGCGACGCTGAGAGATTTTTCAGGAGACATGTAAATTCTCTCTCCTTTCCTTATAGCATCACAAAGCCCAAACCTGATACAAGAAAAAATTAATCAAACAACATGTTTATACGATGATAACTGGCATATGGAAAGAAGATATTCCTCAATAACATTACTCACCTACATGACATGGGTTCAGCTGGTTCAATAGTTCCTTTCTCTTTGGATTTATCAACAGATGATGGCCTTCTACCACCACCAAGCCATCCACTAAAAAAGTTATAAATTTTATGATATTTTCCAACTACAAACATATGGTAATCATAATAATAAATTCTTAATTTATCCAGGGACAATTACCTTTAAAATAATTTTTAAAAAATATCTTATGGACTTAATAGCTTTAGAATAGCAAATAAAAATAAAAATAATGGATAATAAAAAATAAAAAAATCATAATAAAGAAATTCCTAGGTCTTTGGTTAAAAATAAATAAAACTAACTTATTATAGTAATAACTTAAAAAAAAAATACATATATATTTACACAGAAATACTAATCAAAAGAATAAATATTTACAGAATTAATACAGCAATATCTATTTAAATTATATTGAACTGGATGGCTAAAAAATGATGGAATAAAATGGGATTTGAATGTATGACATATGGAAGTACTCTTTGATTTTTTCGCCTTTAATTCGGGGAAAAAAAGGACAATTTCTCATCGGAGATAAGGATTGCATTTTTCAGTTTTAAAATCCATCATAGGGTTAGATCATTAGCAGAAATTTTAGAGAATAAAGTAAACCACTTGGATAATTTGGATAAGAGCAGGGAGTAGGTTAAGGTTACACCATACAGCAGCGGGAACATTACTTTGATATCTAAAATTTGTTTTTACAATCAAATCGTCAGATGCATTTAAAAACTGAAAAAAACATTGGAATCAAGATTTTTTCTATATGCACACAAACTTTTAAAATTTCAAAATTAAAGATTTCCTAATTTAATAAAACATTCATGTTTTCCTCCATTCTCCTCTACACAGTGAAAAATATATATATATTTTAAATTAAAAACCGCACTATTTTTTCACTAAGAAAAGACATAAAAATTGAGGAAGTTAAAAGAAACTTATCAATGTGTCATACCCTTTACCTTAATTGGAAAACACTATTAAACCTCTTCTTGACAAACAGCAAATAAAATTAATTTTTCCTTCATATTTTCCTCTTTATTCCATAAGAGGAATCAGCATAAATTTGCATAAATACAAATCAGTTTATAACCTGAACACAGCAACAGAATGTATGGTAAAGATTGTCTAATACATAAGTATTTTTTAAAAAACTAATTCCTTAAACCTCTATTAACACTATTTTAATGTTTATTTTTCAGATTGAAACAAGAATTTTTAGTCATGATAATGGTACCACCTGTTAGATATTTCAACATTAAAAAAAATAATAGTACTGCTCATGTCTCAGAACAGAGAACAGAGTTCACTTAACTTTTATAAACTGAAAAAAGAACATGGAATGAACATTAAAGATACTTACGGTACAACTTGCCCAATGGCAGATTTCACTTTAGTTGCAACTGCCTTAGCAACATCTGTAAGAACAGGATTGGCAGTTCCTTCAATTATACAGTGAAAGCCGACATAAGGCCGAACCCCAGAAGCAATAGCCACGGATATTTGTGGTGGAGTATGCCTAAAAAAATAGCAATGATAAGTAATTTTCTTTTTTTATAATATAATTTCTAAGAAACCTTCGAACGTATTCCATACATTTTTTGGTGAAATTCAACTTTGCTTTATATTTATTGTGCAACTTTACTAAATATTTACTTTTTATATTTATTATTTTTTAAGAAGTGTTTTTGTTGAAAAAGGTGTGCGACCCAACTGAATTGGGTAATGCAGTTGAGTCACAAACCTTTTTCACTATGTTTCTCTCATATATAATTATATAATCTTACATTCACAACATACTACTGCAACTAGACAAACCAATTATTTGTTAAAACTAATATATAGAAACAGACTAATTAATCTAAAATACATATTAGTAGTACATGATTTTTTTTGTTCTTTTTCGTTTAAACAGTTTCTTTTTTAAGCTTACTGTGTTTTGGTGTTATTATTATTCATTTTTTTTCCAATTATTTTCTTATTCTTTCCTTTTACAAATATAAA
>NW_027111728.1:635773-660062 GCF_000696795.3 Halyomorpha halys
TATATATGTACACATATATATTATCTAATGTAATTTTGCACATAGGTAATATTTAATAAGAATTTAAAAACACAAATATTTACACGGCGTATAAGGAAATAAATACATTCAAATAAATCAATAAAAATAGTGATAAATATTGAGAGTGATAAACATAAAAAGTAATAAATATGAAAAAGTAGTAAATATAAAATATTATGAGGAGAAAATGGTCGGGGGAGTGGTCAGTAATAATATATATAAGTAAAACTTATTTATTTGTGCCTGCTTGGCTTAACTCTTTTGGCACACCTTTTTAATAATTAAAAAATAAAGAATAAAAAATAGTCAAGATGATGGTCAAAATGAACACACATTATTGATTGTTACTTTATTAATGATAACACATTAAACAGTAATCCACTACTGTTTGTTTCACTGTGATTCCTATCAGTCCATGTCATTCCTATATTAAACCACTTCTTGCACAATATAGATGTTTTCTTTCATTAGAAATTTAGTGGTAAACAAAGCCAAGGCAAATTTTAAATAATAATTCCGATTTAGAGTACATGATTTTAAATAAGATTCTATTCTACCTGTAAAGAGCATAGTATCCCCCTCTTATGGTTGCAGTTGTTAAATGACAAAAACTATTTGTAGCCTGGCTTCCAAGAATGGCAACATCATTAATTGTTTCTTGGTCAGATAAACTCCACTTGGTGAGAGCTAAAGGTGGGGCATCTATGCGATCGCCACATCTTGCTTGTACTGTAAATTAAAAGAAAATTAATAACTTACAACTAACAGTTATAAACAAAATAAATTTTAGCCTAGTATTTTATAATCTTGCTTTATCAGCTCTCCAGATTGGCCGTAATTAGGTGATTACGTGATTAGGTCAGAATTAAGAGTACCTATTTTATGAGGCTGGGTGGACCCTGGAGGGCTTCCAAACCCAAAGGGTTGACTCAACAGCTACAGTAAAACAGACAATAATTATCTGTCCAGCCGGATTCGAACCCGGGTCCTTGAAGTTAGTAGTCCATTGACTATATAAGAATATATAAATAAATTGACCAATAATTTCTTCTAATCGTTCCCTAAATCTTTAAGCCCATTATTTACAGAAATAGGAAATTATACAAAAAAAACAAAAAACCTGTAGATATAAATACAAATTTATATTATCAGTGCTACATGTAAAAAATAAAACAGTTAATTCTGAAAACAATAAAATAAAAGAATTCGATTGAATCATGAAAACTCATGTTGCTTATTTAACTGAAAGCTTACTCAATTATCCCAAAGGTCATATAACAGACAGGTTATTCTTTTTTTATTTTTATTTTTACACTTTCTCCTACTTTTTAGACAATACGGAAGATCATACACTATGATTTTACAGTTCATATTATAATTTAATATATTTTCCAGCATAATTAATTTGCAGTATAACTAGTTCAGTATCCTCCTCCTTCCTCCCCCCATAATTTTCAATTATAAAAAAAATGTATTCATAAGATCAAAAATAATAAATGAAACTGCACCTCTAGCAAGCTGATTCCTGCAAGCCTTTATGGTGTTACACAAGACAAATCCTTGAATGCAACATACAACTCCAGGATAGATAACAAATAATTCATCTGATTGAGTACCAAGAACTGAACTGTACATAGGCTGGTAGGTCTGGCATTTGAGTCGAAGAACAGGTTCTTCGTGAAAAACTTCAGAGTGCAATAGGCTTCCTTTCTAGACAAATGAATTTGATAATTAACAAACATATTTTGTTGTAAATTAAAATATTAAAAATGTTCATTTCATCCATCTTGTCCAAAATCAAAAAAAGTGGACAAATGTTCACCTTGATTATAAAGCAAACCTTCTCATAAAGTTAATTTAAATAAAAATAAATAACAACAGTTAATCGACAAAATAAAACCAACATGTTTTACCTCAGTATAAAATCTTACAGCCCCACTACTAAATCCAACAGCAATACAAGTCCAATCTGCACCACAATGGGCACTCAACTTCCCTTGAGCACAAATAGGAAGACACAGGATGGAGGTAACCACTTCACTAGAAGAAGATTCACATTATATTATAAAATCATTTTTAAATATCTATTGATTAAAGTACAATATAATTTATTTGAGCCCTCATTAGGTAAAATATAAGTTGTATGGACTTAGTATATATTCTAGTGTATATTATCCCTAGTATAATTAGGAATGATAGATGATTGTAAATATGGAAATAAATTATTTTCTTACTATATAAATGTAAATATTACTTTCTCACATGTTTCATAAAACACAAATTTTAAAAATAATAATATATATGAGGAGAAGATGGTTGGGAGGTATGGTCAGAATATAACACAAATAAGTTGAAAATTTTTTTTTCTTTTCTTAATTTTAATTTTTAAATTATTAATAAACTAAAATATTCATATTCCTTTGTGTTAAATAACCTTAAATTTTTTATTTCCTTAATTATGTTATTTTTACTTACTTATTCAATTACCTACATATACATATACATTTTATTTTCCACTTCTTTCATAATTTTATTTTTATTAATTTCATTCTGTACAATTTACTATATGTTATTCTGTTTATATTTTATTTTTGTATTCTTGTCCTTTGTTCTTAGCCCTGATGAAGGATAAAAATTCTGGCCGAAACGTTGGTACTATTAAATAAGTTATTCAACTTATTCGTGTTATATTCTGACCGCAACCCCCCCTCCCCAACCATCTTCTCCTCATATATATTAACTACGGTCCACTATCTTCTCATCATTAAAAATAATAATAATATTTGAATGGAATATAGTCTGGGTGCGGTAAAAAAAAAACTCAAATAGTAAATAATTATACTATTTTAATATAATTATTTACTATTTGAATTTTTTTTTACCGCACCCGGACCATATTCCATTCATCTATACACACGGTCAATCAATAATCTTCCAATAATAATATTTGCACATAAAATGGCTTTTAACACTAAACGTATAAACTTTAAATTAAAAAAAAATTGAATAATAAGTAAGAAATAAGGAATATTTGGCAAACTAAACTTTCAACTGCACTTTAATAGATTATTTAAAGAAATAGTTGTTCATATACTAAATAAATGCTACTTAAATAACAATACCTTGGATCTAAGGTCAAATCTCCATGCCATGACAGCAAATATTTGATCTTGTCTCCACTTTCTCCATCAGAATCCCATTTTGCTAAATAAACATTTTTGAAAAAATCTAGAGACATGTTTTTTACAATTTTAATAAATTCTACAAAATAAGGAATTCAAATAAATCTCAACAAAGTAAAAGATTTAATAAAAATTAAGTTTCAATTAAAATGAAGTTCAAATAAGCAAAAGTTATAGAAAGAATTTTTTTTTTTCATTCCATAAATTCATATAATAAAAACAAAACAAAAATAAATATATACACATTTTTTTTATGTAAATATATATCGAGTAATGTATGATGGTACTGTGAAAAGTACGACAAGTTAATATTTCCGGAATACTGTACTGCAAGATTGTCTCACCACACTTGATGTCAGATAGTTAACCAAAGTGTATAGTCTATCAAGTAACAAAGTAATATTAAAACTTGGGTCTCAAATAGTAGAAATTACAACCATTTGGCACTTTTTAGGAAAGTGAGGATCCTTTAAATTTCTTTTTAATGAAAATTTTGAAGTACAAATTTTGCAACTGTCATGTCCCAGATCCTTGAAATCAAAATCATAGCCCATCATGCCATAAAAATAGCTGTCATTAGATTTTGAATTTTTAGAATTAATTAATTTTTCATCATATCCTTCAACTAAGTAATTGAATTTTGACAAGAAAAATTACTATACTTTTACAATATGTCATCATAATATTAGAGGAAAACATAAAGTATTAACTCTGTACAGAAGCTTAAATTTTCTTTTTTATCTGGTTGGAATATTTTGCAATTAATTAAAGCAATTAATTAAAGATCTTTTTATTATATATAATATTAACAAGTGGTATTTCCAAAAGATAGGCCCATGTAAATCCGTGATGAGAACTTATAAATTTATGAACTCATTAGAACATCATATCAGGATGAGAACTTCGTTTAGAGGTTTTCCTCAATTTAAAATGATCCTCTATCACTGCTAAGATCCCATATTTATTCATAAACAGTTATAAAAGAAGGACATAGCATTTGGTGACTGCAGCAGTTTTTATTTAATAATAGTAATTACTAATGCAAAAATTTTACACTGGCAATAAATAAAAAAAAACCTACAGGACCATTTTTAAAAAAGTTTAAATTCAATGTCCAACTGTTACAAAAATCCATTACTATCAAGTGGGCAAACAACAAAAATCTGACAAATCTCTTTGGTTTATCTTTACTGTCTGTTTAAAATGGCTGTAAGTATGTTGAGAAAGTATTCATTTTCCATGGCCCACACACAATCTGTTATTTAATATCTATTTTTAGAACATCCATATTTCTGTGAAAAAATATGTTCAAAATTTAAAAATGCCATAGTTAGAAAGCCTTTCTATTTACAAAATATAAAGAGATTTTGCTAGCCAGACTTTTAGTTTTCTTTTAAAAAATAGGATAAGAGCTGTCCACCATTCATAGATTTTAAAAACATTATGAATGACATAGCATTATGATTCACATTCCTTCAAACGAAAAGATGGGACTAATTTCTGTTAAAACTCCTTGAAGTATATATTATTTTACACCTTTTACTGAGTTTTCAAACAGAATGATCAAATGTAAAGATTCAAAACATTAGTATTTCCTTCATATAAAATGAATTACATAACAAAAACATTGTCCCAATGTTTTTTAAATCAAATATTATGTTTCGTGAGCCTCAATATAGTTTGCGAATTAAGGTTTGGTTGCTGTAGATTTGTGTGTTATTTGGAGCAAATATAGTTCTCTAAGAGAGCAATTTAATGTTAATTGAGAAATCTCATAACCTTCATGAACGTCAAAAGTCAGGACAATGTGATATTCTAGGAATTTTTGTTATATTTTCTGTATGATTATTAAACAACCATTTAACTTTATTATCTAATGAGTAAGAAATATAGAAATAATTTTTCTATTTCTGAAGTGAATCCACAATCATACTATCTAGTGGTAAATAACCAACCACAGCTGTTTCACAATTATAGAAAAAAATAATGGGAATAAATCAAAAGATAATAGTACAGGATAATTAATTGTGATAAATATAATTTCTTGTTAATATTCAGAAAATTTCAAGAGATTAATGTGTATCATAAATATTACAAAATCCTGAAGATATTAAGAAATCTATGAAATAATATTGGAAGGCTCTGTTTGAACATTGATTATAAAAAAAAATAAATAAATCAGAAGAAAAATGTATTTTAACTTATTAACAAATTCTATGGATGAAGAAAATGATATTAGATAAAGAAAATCAATAAAACATAAGAAGAAAACCTTTTAATATAACAAGATTCTTTTCGTGGGCTATAACAAGCAGTTCACTTGTAGGAGACAATGATATTTCACATTCTTCTAACCAATTTTCTTTTGATGTTACAGTTTCTTCAACAGACCAATTCCATGATTTATCTTCAAAACCTATTAAAAGAAAAGAATTTTTAAGATGATAATTTTCCCATTATTAAATTATAGAGCATAATATGTCTATTTATTTTCTTCCAACTTATGCAAGTTAAACATTTGCAAATATAAATGACATTTGGTGCTACTTTACAACCTTCAATGCAGCCATAATATTTCAAATGCAAATGATCCGAAATCCTTATATTCTTAATATTTCTTAATTCTATATAAAATCAATAATTATTCAAAGGACATTCTTAATCTCAATTTAAGTTGCAAATTCATCCCGATAGAGAAACAGTAGAGAAAGAAACTCCTGTTTATGATCATATCTCTGGAACAAGTGCATTAGAAAAAAAAAAACATCAAAACTTTGTTTTTTCAGTGCTACTATTCAGTCAACACAGTAATACATAAAATTAAATTTTATAAGGACATCACATCAAAAGTATTAGAAGTAATTGGAAATGGCCAACTATGGAAACTTAATCAAAATGATATCTTAGCTCAAGAAGGATCCCGATAATTTAAAAAAAAAAAAATTGAAATTTGTTTTAATAACATTAGCCAATCTCTTTCCCATCAAAGTTGATACTTGAGCAACAACAATATTAATTAATCCCTTGATTGCCTGCAGATAAATAATTGAGGTAATGACATGGGAAAGGTCTTAGTAAAAAAAATTGTTTATTCATGGAAAATACAGTAAGTATTCAGGTATATGGTGTGGAAAACAAGCAAGTCAATTAGCAGAATGAAGGCTCCACAGGCCAAAATTTAACACAAAAATAAAGACTTGTTTTATACGCTTAATGAACAATTTTTTACTTTTCCTGTAAAACTTTATTTACATGGTAATTCTCATGTCAGCAACTCAATCATCTTGAGGTTATACCACCACAGTTTATCATATCAATCAATCTGAAGACAAATTAATAGGATTTTTAAGACAACCGTTTACTCAAGTTCTGGGGATGATCTATAAAGCAATATAAAAAATTATACAAGTAATCATGATTCATCTTGAATGATATCCGCTAAATAATTCTATTAAAAAAAAAAAGTATAAGATCGAGATAAAGAAACTAAGTCCGATGAAGGGCTAAATAGAATACCTATGATGCAGCCAAATGGAAAACCTTGAATCTATCTATTTTTGAAAAATAAGGCACAATTTAATCAGATGATTGAAAGGAATTAACCTTTATTTTCAGATAAAGGAAAATTTCAGATAAAGGAAAATTTCAGATAAAGATAAAATCGAACACCACAATATGTTACCCATAAAAAGCTAAAAGAAAGGTTAGGAACTGGATGATTCATTTACAGGCACAGTAATAATGAAAGGAAATCATTAAAATTGAAGCTACTATTGTCAAAAATAAAAACTGCAATAATTAACTAGAGAGAATTATTTTTTTGTTTGAATTAAGTGAATAAAGACATGACTATCACATCAAAGTTCAAAGCTCAAAAATTTAAACAAAATACTTAATTTCTTTCTTTTTATTGCAAAATAGAGAAATATTAAAAAATTTAAAAACATACCATCTGAGTTATCTGAAGGCTCTTGAACAAACAAACACGTTTTAACTTTTTCTAATTCCAAGATACTAGCAATCTGTTCAAATTGGCAAGTCATTATGAGAAAAAGGCTACATTAAAAGAACATAAGCTACTTTTGAGAGAATAAAAACGTAAACAAATAAACAGTAGAAATCCTTTGATACTGATGACAAACAGGACCACAGCCAATACAGCTGATAACGTGACAGCTGTTGTAGTGATAAGAAATATCGGTAACCATGTGGGTTAGGTTCTTGTATTATCTTCCTTAATTTAAATAAAAATGGCATTTAATGATTGTATATATTTTTTTACTTAATATTGGAAAATTAAATCCTTTGATAGCATGTCTTCATTCGTCTCGTAGTTATGGTTCTCTATGTAAAAATTAATTTAAAATCCATTGTTAGTTTTTGTATGGTCATTATTTTTCTAACATTCCAAACAGCTTTAGCTGAAAATAAAGAACCAAAAAGTGATTCTAAAAGCGCTGAAGACTTATGTATCCTTTTAATTACAAATATTTTGGTTGATTCTCAGTGAAAAAGCAATTTTGATGTAACAATAAGGTGTCTTGAAAACTGTGTGCTTTGGAATCCTATGGTTTATTTAAAAACTTTATACATCTAAGTCTAGCCTACCATTATTCTAGGTGATTTATATTCTTTAAGAGTCTAGTTCTTTATCTTTATAAAGCTCATACTGTATTCGCTTCAGCTTTCTGAGTCCAAAACACGATTCTTGGCTTCAAAATAAACAAATCAGAAGAGACTTCTGTTCAGGTTAAAAGTTGCTGGAATAATAATACTGAAGTTTAATCTATAGTTTAAACAAAATTGTGTTGTATATGAGCTCACAAATCTTAGAATATAAAAAATATGTTCTTCTTGTGGTTAAATGAAAAAGGCTCTCTCCACATTCCTTAGAAGAACAAATCATATATTTTAGGGTGCTATCTTGTGGCAGGCCTTCTGTTTAGGAATATCCGTTTCTTCATGATCTCCAGGCCTAAGATTCAAGCTTTCAATACAGGGGAGAACGTTACGCAGATTGGACATCTTAAAGTCCTTACAATGCTACCCTTATTTGAACTTTAAATTAATTTATACTTCTATTAATGTTTAACTCTCTTTGGGCGGAAGAATTTGTTTTTTTAGAAAAACAGATTTTTTTTTCATTAGATATTTTGATAACCACTTATGAAACTTCAAAGTCTTATTGGTCTATTGTGGTCCATCTTATGAAAGTATGATCTACTTTTATTTACTTTTAAGTACTAGAATTGATGCTACCAAGTGAAGTACTAGTCTTTATGTCAAATCGCCTAGTGAGGTAGGTAGGTATCTACACTTTGTGTTTCTTACAATTCCATTGATTGAGGATCTGTTGGAAGGTTTGTATACCCCTTTTGAGCGAGCAGAGGTTGACTGCTGTTGAGCTAGCTAAAGCAGTAATAATAATGGTATAAGTAGGAATTTTGAAATTTCCACCACTGGAGCTTGTTTTGTATAGTGTTACCATATCTATTTCCCTGATAATTACCCTTATACATTGTTTATTTTTATAATTTTTAGTTGTTTTTTTTTTGTATAATTGATATTTATCAAATCATATTTCTACTTTACTATATCTATACTTAACATATATTAGTTCGAAGACTGTATAAATTAGAAAGAACTGAGCAAGCAGCAGCCATCAAAGCCCTCTTGAAATTAGGAACAGAAATAAAGCAAAGCAAAATGGTTGAGGCAATTGCGGATAGAGTATTTAGTGTATGTGATTTCAATTTTAACAAGTTACATCTAGATTAAGAATATAAATTCTAATTATGTTGTTCAGTAGTAAAACTATCTAAACGCCTAGATTTGAAATAAAAAAGAACATTAGGTTAGGAGAAATAAGTATAATAATAATAATAAGTAGCAGTATAGGATTCCAACAGGAGTCTTGGGCTGACGAAAGAAAAAGAAAAAAATAATATTAAGTAATTTTAATATTACTTCTTTTAATAAAGTAAGTTTTTACTTATTCGTATTCTTCACAGCCATCTTCTCATATATTTTTTTTATATTCTTTTATCATTATATCAATGGTGTAGCATGTCTTTTTATAAACGGATCCTAAATCAGTTACATGTCTTAACTATAGGTATGTACTACCTGACTAGAGGGTAATTTTTCTTTCTTAAAATCAATATTTGAAGAATTAAAGAATGTATGATATTAATAAAACATTCTACTGGGTTTGTATGATTGCCCAAAGATATCTTCATGATTTTGTTTTTTTAATTGTGACATTATAATGGTCTTGAAAATGGGTTATTATGGTTTAGGTGCTAAACAAAAGCAGACATGTCCTCGAAAAGGCTAACTTTGTTCCTGGGGAATCAAGCTTTCCTACAGATGAAAATACTAGGGATGGTTAGTTAATTTATTATCATTTTTATAAGAAACAAAATAATATTGCTAAGAGATGTTATAGAGTTAATTTTTATTTTTTATTTTTAGCACTTTCCAACATTTTGGAAAACACAGCATTTTTAGGAGATATAATTTTGAGACTACCAGATTTTACTCAACAAGTTATTGTAAACAATACCGAGTGGAATGAGCTTTTCAAATGGAGCTTAATCTTTGCCAATAAAAGCCAACTTCTTGACAGTAAAACTATTACTTTGCTAAACTTAGTAAGTATTACTTGATAGGATTGTATCCTTGTATTATTGACATTTATGAATTTTATTATAAGTCTATTTATTTTTTAAATGACTGTTATAACCTGCTTCTTGCAGCAAGGCTTAGCTTTTACTAAGCTATCCTAATTTTTACATTCTAGAGTCACCACCTTCTTCAACCGGGTGTACCCAAAATCTCTATGTTTGGATGTATGCACTTGCCCAAAAACTGAGGCTCAACAGGTTGCAAATTCAGATCAATTTGTACTAGCCAATCCAAATAACCTGTCCACAGGCCTGTGCATTCGGGAATTTGTCATAGATTGGCAAATATGTAGCAGTGCCTCTAGAATGTATATTTTATTACCTCCCCATGTAACTTTCTTTATAAAACAATGATCTTTTTGTTTTTACAACGCAGTTATGGTAATAGTATAGGCTATATCCTATAGAGGTTTTGAGTATGCCCCGTTAAAGAAAGAAGTGGCTCTAGAACTTAATTGAACGCATACCAGTCTGAAATAGGTGCTTCAAAACCATCCCTCAAATATGCTATGTTGTCATATTCATCTTAACTAATATTATTGTTATGATTTATCTTTTGTTTTTAAATTTATTATTTGTAGTAACCTGGAATGCATTACTTCCAAAGTTGTAAATATTTGTTCTCCTGTCTTTTCTATCTTACATTTATCTGGGCTTGAAGATCTAAATTAGATTGTAGATACATTAAAAACACCAAACTAGCAATAGCATCACTTTTACCATTAATTTGATGATTCAGATCACGAGTTATTTCCCAAAATAAAAAAAAACACAAATAAATAAAATGGACTCACAAAAATTCTGATTCAAGCTTCAACGCAACAATGGTTCACTCAGAACTAATTGTCCCTTGACATTTACAATAATTACAAAAATATTTATCATGTGGATAAAGGTGTTAGGCATTTATTCTTATTTTATACAATGTTCATGCATTTGATAGATGTCTCTGTTTTTTATGACATTTCATTGCATCTTGCATCCTTAGACATGACATCTAAAGAGTATAGAATTAACTCTTATGATTAAACCCACGATATAAAAATAAATTTTAGCTCAAGGTGCAATAAGCCATTGGTATCATCCAATCTGCAGTTTTACAAATGTTCGTCAGTTTGGCCATCTGTGGCTTATGCGGTCCTTCGATAAAATTGAAATATAAAGCTGATCTTAAAATATTAATGATTTTTCATATTAATTATTTATTAATTTTTATGAATAATTATTATTATTAATAAATTCATATTGTTCAAAGGTTAACCAAGAGATGAATTATACTGATCGAAAACCGAATTTTCTGAATCCTTACCGAAAAGTTAACAACCCACCTCCTGATGAAATAATACAAGAAAAACCCAAAAAAGTAAAAAAAAAGAAGGTTATTCCTAAAGGCCCTCGACTTTCATCAAGGCAGTTCGGAGAATTATAAAACAACTTGCTCAAGTTTGTAGCATCACAAATCAATGAGAAAGGATTTGAATTTTCAAAATTATCGATAAATGTAGTGTTTGTCATTTATTCTTATTTCATTTGGAATAGTTGCATTTATTGTAATATATGTGTACTCTGTATAATATTTATACTTATATAAAAAGTTTGTTTCCTTAGAAAATAAGGAATTAAAATATTTTTATTTATTCCTGATGTGTTTTATATGTTTTATTTTATATTATGTTATTAATAATAAAAACTTTTTTTTTTTAATTTTCCTTTCTTATCAATTACAATTAAATGCATTTATATAGTAAGTATTATTAATTAAACAACATACAATTAAAGCTACACCTTCGACCTTGTAAAAAAACATAATTTGTGAGAAAAAAAACCTGAAAAATGTATTAGTGTGAGACATTATATCAATGTAACAATATAATACTATGTTCAAGCATTTCTATTTTCTTGTTAATTTTAGCCTCTTGTTTTTTTTTGTTGATTTTTTTTTTTTTAGATATTTAGTCAGAAAGGCGATTTTGGA
This sequence comes from Halyomorpha halys, assembly GCF_000696795.3. Taxonomy (NCBI): domain Eukaryota; kingdom Metazoa; phylum Arthropoda; class Insecta; order Hemiptera; family Pentatomidae; genus Halyomorpha; species Halyomorpha halys. The sequence continues at coordinate 647,638 of NW_027111728.1, forward strand.
AAGGAAGTGATGGTGAAATTAAAACAAAAAAAAATCTTTCTGATAGTCCTTAACTTATTTTAGATAAATTCAAGAAAGGGTTTCACTTCCTATGAAGGATTTTAAGCAAAGAAAAAATAATAATAAACTAGCATTGAGTATTGTTTAAATAAATCTAAGGAGAATTTTATTTATCACTCAAGGCGTTAATTTTCTGTATTTGTTTTTATTAATTTATCAATTAATTACATTAAATTTGTACCGCTACAAATCATTAAGGGTCAGGGTCCTTTGTAAGGGAGTAGTGTTACTAGACCAACGGTTGTGCAAGGAGGTGATTTGGTCAGAATCACTCTCGACAGCCAGATTTTTACCCAATTAAGGAGGTTGGGTAGACCCCAAGAGGGCTCCAGAATCCACTAGAGTTGACCAACAGTTACAGTGTAACAGAAAAGAATTTTCTGCCCAGCCGAATTCAAACTCCTTGGAGTTAGTAAGTAGAATTAGAGTTGGTCGTTGGAGTTAGTCCGCAGCTACGTGTACTCCCATTAATTTATCAATAATAAACATTTATTTCCATAATTTTAAATTTGAATAAAATGAAATGAAAAGAACATATGTTCATGAGAATACTATTTTTTTTCTTTGACATGTGTGTAATTTTTCCGTTTTATGTCTATTATTATCATAGTATAATATACTTTGACAGCATAACTCTGATACAGTCTATTGCTGATAATTACTGTATGCATAGGTACCCACCATTGCCCATTTGTAGTTATGTATGGATTGAGCACTCTATATTCTGCCAACTGATCACCCTTGAAATACACTCTCCCCAGGTGTGGGGATCTTCAATCGATATACAGAGCCACAAAGCCCAAACCATCAAATTGTAATCATATTATATAGTTTTTCTGGTCTGTCTGTACCGAAGAGAATTGAGGCATAGGTCTTTGCAACCTTGGAACCAGCAGTGCCGGTTTGAAATCGGCCTGGGTGGTCGACTTTTATTTTTGTGGCAGTCCTTGACCACCCACCATAGTAAGAATAGAGTGGTACCCTGTAGATACATCCTCTCTCCTCATTTTCCTCTGAACTCTTTCTTTGGGATCTGACTTTTATTTTGAATTTTCTCCAGTTTGATACATTAACTTTATGTTAAGTGTACATAAATTTTAGTGAAATTCAAATATTGTATTAAAAATGTAGATTTTTCAGAATAAAATTTTATCCATTTTTTTTCAAACAAAATATTTTTTAATAAGATGGTTGGGGATGTGGTCAGTGAAGAAAACATATAATTAATTAATTATAGTAACTAATTAAATAAATATATTAATATAATTATATTGTATTAAATAATATATTATCAAAATAACCAAATAATAATTATCAAAATTGTTTGTTTTTTCTTCTTCACGGAATGGCCTTTCAAGACCACGCGAATATCATTACTTTTTCCTTCTCACTTTTCCTCTTCTTCTCTCCCAGTATTTTCTCATCATTTCTGCATGCCTTTGTTTCCTCTCTTCCAACAATGCAGTACCTTTCCATTTTTTTATTGTTTATTATATTAAATAATTAAATATAAAATTGATGTTACTTCTTCAATTCGGTTATTTTACTTACATATTTAATTAGTTACGTATACATTTTAGTTCTCACATCTTTTCTTACTTTGATTTTAAATAATTTTTGTTTTATATATATATTTAATAACTAGATTTTCATATGTAGGTACATTATTTATACACGTTGTTTTATTTTTTTTCTCTTTCATAATTTTAATACTACCATTCTCTAGGTATGGGCGTTGATGACCTCAGGGTTTTACGCCCTAAAGCCCCAGACAACAACAACAACTACCATTCTCTTTTTAATTTTCTTTTCTTTTAATGCTATTTATATATCTATATTATCTGTTATCTTCTTATTTTCTAGTTATTCTGTATTTATTTTTATTCATTATGATGTTTTTGTTCACAACCCTGATGAAGGCCTGAAATTCTGATTGAAACCTTGGCATTAAGAAATAAGTTTTAATTATTTTTGTTCTTCACTGACCGCACCCACAACCATCTTCTCATATAATACCCACAGTCAACAACTAACACTTCTTGTAAAATAATATTTAATTAGAAAAAATATTATATAATAATTTATAATAATGCTGGAATAATGCAATCTAATATAATGGGGAATAATGCAATCTAATAAAATGGGGAATAATGCAATCTAATATAATTAGGAATAATGCAATATAATATAATGGGGAATAATGCAATCTAATACAGTGGGAAATAATGCCCATCTAGATTGAAAATATGGTTAACTAGTTACTGAAGAATAATTAATATTTCAGGAATTCAATGAATGAGCAGTATATAAAAAAAAAGTTTATAAATATTTTCTACATAAAATATACATAACAAAATAAGAACAAAAAAGAAAACTTAGGTATTAAACAGAAATATGTTTTAAACCTTTTCTTGAAAATTGGAAAGGTGGAGATCCGAGCAATTCACTCCATGTATACTACTATACACAAATGCAGTCAGTTACCTAAAAATATCTTGTCAGAATGATCGTTTCACAAATATTTTTTAACAACTCATGATTTAAACATAAAATAGAATTTTCTCTTAATATGAATACATACATAGCTCATTTTGCATAACTGTATTATAATACAATTAAATTATATTACATTATACTATAATACAACCATAAATTTAAAACTATTTATATTTTTCATAATCTTATTCCTATTTTTTAATATTAATATTCTTTTAAATAGTAATAAATAATTATGGACAAAATACATTCACTGCATTTGGTAACACAGTAACCCTTATTGGCCGAACCTCAAAGTCTTCATTATCTATCGAAAGATTTTCTTCATCACCCTAAAAAAAAATATATATATATAAAGATATAATCCAAGAAAGTTGCTATACAGCTAAATTATTACCATTAATGCAGGTTTATTACCTCAGACAGTTTAAATTATGGCATTTGGTCGTAAAACAAGATGAATGAACTGAAATTTTTCATGAATTGCAGTTTTTGGTGTCATCAGCTTTTTGAAAGCTAATTTCATAAAATATTGAAAGAATCTTAGTCAATTTGTTTTCTTAAGAGAATAATGCTGATATTAATTTATGCTAAGTGACTACTGGTTGAAGGTAAAATATTGTAATTAACAAACTATTTAACATTGTAGAAGTTTTCATTTTTGCAATTACCATGTTTTGCGACCATGACAGTGAACTGTCAAAACATATCAATCTTAACAAACTTATTGATGATAGGTAGGAAAATATTGTTCTTATATGTTTTAAAAAATTACGTTTGCCCAAGCATTTAAAATAGTATCAGCCCCGATCCCTAAAAGTGAACCCTCCTCAGGGCCCCAAAAACAAATCCACCACAGACCCCAAAAAACCAAAGCGCTTATTGCCCGAGAAATAAATATGTCATGGGTCCCAAATGGAATAGGTAGTACGTCTATGTTCTAAAGTACAACATTTAAGGAAAAACAATAACTTGTTAGCAATAGAAAATGTGTCTAAGGATTAACTAAAAAAAATCAAAAGTACGATACTGCACTAGCACTCTAAATATAACAGAAGCCATTATATCTGAATTACTCACTTCCCACCAAATACCTGTTTAGGTAAAAAATAACCACATCAGCAGCACTGAAAAAAAGTGAACTGGTTTTCAAGAATATTTTAATTTTATTTCTTATAATTAATTCAAAATTCGTAAAAGAGGTTGTGCAGTACATTCTCGAGTTAAAAGTTAGGCTTAGTCAAACTCAGTTTAGAAGGGTTGACTTTTATTTTACGGCATAAATTTTTAAATTTTCACTCTGACTAGAATTAAGTTGTAATCTAAAGGATAAATCAACCTTCCTCCCCTATTGATTATAAAGTTCGCTAAGCCCAATGAATTATAAAATTGCCACGTTTTTATTAATCTTAAAGTCAATGTGAAGTAAATATTAATTTGTATGTTATATATAAATTATTGACTGTATGTGAATTAGAAGATGGTTAGGATTGCGGTCAAGAAGAATAAAAATAGTTTTCAACTTAAATTGTCTAACTTTTGATCTAGAATACATGTCTATTCTATATTCTATATTGCTAAATTGTTTTTCAACTTAAATGATATCATTCTACCTTTTATTCATCCCACAAACTCCCTTCTATATTACATTTTTATTTGCATTGTGATACTGAAATTTATTCAATACATTTACTATTTATTACTTATTTTTTTTTTTTTTTTTATTCACAACAGGATATTTCTATAAGTTGATTATTTACCTAAACTGTATCGCTTACATTACTTATTCTAAAGGGTAACATTTATTACTGCCTCAATATTATTAATTTACCAGTTCATTATTAATTACTGGGTTAGTTAATATAACTGCTAAGTTAATTAATAGATATGTTTGATAATATTTTGTGTTTATATTAAAAAAACAAAACAAATATTTTAATTTAAATTACAAAGTGTTGCTTGTTATAAAGGTTACTTTGTTTTTATTTGGTTGCTATAAAAACATCACAAAATATCTTACTACAAAATTTTATTTATTTAATATTATTACCAAATTTAATTCAAAATCATATATATTAAAATTGTACCACTTACTTATTCTAAAGAGTAACATTTATTGCTGCCTCAATATTATTAATTTATCAGTTCATTATTAATTACTGGGCTAGTTAATATAAGTCCTTAATATAAACCTAATTCAAAATCATATATATTAAAAATTATTTTCAGAAAAGTTTGGAGTATCTGACTATAAGAGAAAGCATTTGTAATTTATACTAGAAATGCAATTTTTATTGCACTATATCAGTTAATAAATTTATGTATTTATCTTTAATTTCCTTACTATTTTATTTAGGTTTTATCATAGTTTGCTTATTTATATGAAATCTTTTTAAGATTAACTTCCACATTTACATCTGTTTTATTTACATGTCACTTATTTACTCTTAAATTGGTTTTATTTACTTTGTAACTTTTTATTGTAGTCCTGATGAAGACAGGAATTGTGAATTGAAACATTGGCAATCAATAATCAGCAATCCTTCTTGTAATTTTTACGATATATATTTACACATTATAAACAACAAATAGGAATGAATGAAATTAAGAGTTGATTTAATAAAAAAATTTTTTGTTCAATAAAACAAAACACTGGTTTATAATTATCTTAAAATAAGATATGCAGTGCCTAGAAAGGATGAGTGATATTTTGGACATATATATAAAAAAAAAAATCATAACAAATAGTACTTACTTCTGGTTTCTCCGTCTCTGGTCTTATTTCAAGTTGTTTCATTTCTATTTTTCCTACCGATGGCTTACCTTCGTTCAAGAATTTGTATCCATCGAACAGAAGATCACCCTGATATTTCGTTTTTGGAGCTAAAATGAAAGTTATGAATTAGAAAATTGATATGCAAATAAAAAAATTGAAAGTTAAGACTAAGCTAATTTTTATGAATTTGAACTAATTGCTATGAATTTGATTAAGAAAAGCTTACAAGTTTTATTTATTATTTTATTTCCAATGTGTAAGAAATCACCTTCAAATATTCATAAATTAGATAGAATAAAGAACCAATAACTGAATTTTAAAGGAATAATTAAAAAAATAAATAAATCAATAAAAACCATACTACTCAAGCCAAAATTACTTACTCATATGATTTTGAAACCAAAAACTCTATGCGGAAGTATAAAAGGCTAATACATTGTTAAAAACATTTTATAAAAAATTACCTCAACATTGAAAAAGGATGATCCAAAGCTAATTTGCCATCAGTTTTTGTTTCAATATTTTCTGATATTCTTATAGTTATTTTTTAATGTTTAAAAAACCGAAATAGGAATAAAATTACTCCAGTGAAATCTATAAAAATTAATCTAGATTTACAATGCAAAAAAAGTTTATATGTTTATAAAATATCAATAAATTGAGTTTTATAAACTATACTGATAATTTTTCAACCATTTGCAACACAACACTATTTGTTACAGAGACTTGTGTTTTTGTTACAAAAGAAAAGTCTTTAAGAAAACTAACCTGATCAGGATCATATATATATATATATGTATTTTGTTTGTCCTAGAACAGTGGTTCAAACCCATAAAAGTCAGCGGAACAGTTAGTATTACAAGATTAACTACAGTACTGTGGTTAGACCACAACTATTACTCAATCTTTTTGTACAATGGGGTTTATAAAAATTTAGACAAATATGATTTAAAATATGCCTTTATAATGATAGAGACAGATACTTCCAAACATAACATCCTTATACAAGTTATAATAATGTTAAGCAAAAGGCAAAATAATAAAAAATAACAATTATATTACCTATAGAAAGAAGAAGATGGGGTTTTTCTTTATCTAGCTCAAGAAATGGATCATTTGAAGTTACTACTGACAAGTCAGATGTTTTTACTGATATTTCTTCCACTGTACTACATTCTGGGTTAGTAATTTTACTATAATCAACAAATGGCATTCCTGAAACAGTGTATAATACAATACATAATAATTTGAATAATCAATTTATAACAATACAGAAAAAAATAATTCTTATTATAGGATTAAACATCAATTCATTCCGATTTATGCATTGTCTTAATCACTGACAGCACAGAACTCAAATAAAATGTATTGGATACCTAAAGAAGGATGGTTAGGATAATAACCAAGATATGACTAAAGTCTCAGGATGGTACATATAGGTCATAACAGCTGAGAATTTATTTTAAAAGGTAATGATTGGTCACATTTTAGAGCAACCTATTCTTGTCTTTTTTTAACTCTACATAGCCAAATTAATGGAAAATCTGAGACTTAAAAAACAACTTACATAAGCTATAATAACCTTTTTTTTCTGTATACAACATTCCACAATAAATAGAAAAAAGGACTAGTTTTAAAAATCAGTATAAATATGCTGAAATTGGAAAAAAAATGGAAACCTTGAGTCTGAAGACGTCTATTTTTAAGTGATAGGACATTCCACCATCTGGAACCGACTTGCTGCTGAGTAGGAGATTGAATCATAAGATCTGGTCTCTGCAACAGATGAACAATCAGTTAAAACAAAAAAATAATTAACAATAAATTAAAATATTACTAGCGTATTATTGAGTAACAATTGTGAGTATATATTTCCTGAACTTCATGAAACATGAGTGGTATATAAAACATAAATAAAAATGTTGGGTATTACAATAAAACTAATTATTAACTTTGAGAAATTCACAAACTTCATATTAATCTTAATTTTGAACTGTATATTACATAATTAAAATTCTAGATTTTAATATTTATAAATTTTTAAATACTTGGTTATTATAATTAATAATACTTAAAATTTATATAGGATTTTAAAATACCTGAGAGTAACACTCAGAACAACCGGAGCAAGGCTTGGTGTATCGAACTTTTGCTGTAATTTCCTTTTCTAAAGCATTTCCAGGAAATATGAGAGGGGCATATTTTCCAAATGGCCCAAGATACCAAAAGGCGTCTTTTTGCTTTTTTATGTGGCGCCATAAGCCCCATTCGATTCCACCAACACCATAAACTGGGGGTTTTGCTTCCTCTTCCATACTCTAACAAATTTTATTTGTTTTTACAAATTATAGAAATTAAAAAATTAAAAGTTACATGATTTTGATAATCAATCATTAATAATTTCCATTTATTGAATAATTTTAGAGTATAAATTGTATTGGACAATAATTTATTAGAGATTACTAATAATTTAAAATGATATGTATATGATATGATTAATAGTTACTGTAACAGGGGTCGCTTGGATCCAGGTTAAGAATGTTTTAATAACACCTAGAATTCTTATGAAGATAAAGACAGAACTCACAATCGCATGTCAACACTAGTACTAGGTCCTAAGGAACTTTACCATGTTTGCATTACTTTTTAGGTTTGGGTCCAAATAACCCCAAGCTACGGTATATGATTAATCATAGGTATATGATATAGGGCCAAATGTTTTAGAAGAATATAGAAAAATAAGGACAATTAATTCTTTAGGAACAATAAGCTGATGTATCAACTCGGAGCGCGAAGATCCCAGTGAACTGATATATCAGTCCAGCCTGTCTAGTGTCTAAGACCAGTACACGATTTATCAACTCTATCCATAGCGCTATCATCATCTAGAAATATCCTAGTTTTTGTTGTAGCCACCAGAGTTCATACAGATCATACATTTTTCTTTTTTCATTTTTCTTATTTTTCTTTCTTTCTACAGATCATACATTAGTATTTTCCGATGCATGAAACACAGTCCATAAAATATAAATTTGTAAATAATTATAAAATTGTTTTCTACCACATACACAGAAGCTAATTTTTGGTGGTCATAAAATTCTTACTAAGTTGTTAATTAATTTAATAAAATAAACAACTATGTCCTTTTTTTCTCTTTCTTACCTGTAACTCCTAAACCTGGTGACAAAGTTATAGTATAGTAATAAATAGAAAAGTATTAAATTTTGTATCGAATGAAAGAGGTAAAGTAGAGAGTTTAAAACCATAAACCGTCTAAACAGAAAAAGCAAGATTTTTTTCAAATATGACAGAGATTTACTACCGTACTACTAAGTAATAACAAACTGAATAGGAAATGGAAGAAGAGTTAGGCGTCGAATGAAGTGAGAAAACAAGGTTTTTTGTTCTTTCCAAGAACAAAGGATATCATTACATTGATTTAGCAATAGTGGTGAATAAATAATTTCATTAAATAGATAAATACAAGTATTGATTAATATTATCATCTGTCATCAAAAATCAAAATGATTTTTTTTGGATCTGAGTAGACAAGTAAGGAGACCTCTAATAGAAAAAATAACAGTTTAATATTTGATAAATTACATTTCATGAAATATAAACATTTTAAGTTGATCTAATATAGAATATTTTTAATTTAAATTGTTTTTATTATTCTAATTTATTTTAAACATTCTCAAAGGACTGTTACCTGTAAAAGTTCTATTCTGAATGCATCGATAGTTTTAGTTTTTCCTTCAATTATTGCCATCGTTGCATTTACCATTCCTGAATATGACGTACTGTCTTCAACACCATATAATCGTTTTGCAAGAGTGTTGGTTTTTCCTAGAGGAAGCACACCTATTGGAATTTTACAAAGTTCACCTTTATATCTCATTAGTCCAGTAATTATCTAGAAAAAATAAAAAATAATAGTGAAGCCAAAATATTATGATATACTCTTACACTCATTTTCATTTTTATCATAAGCAGAATAAATACTTCATTTAATGAAGGCTGCTTGCTGATTTGTTCATCAAAAGTTGAAATATTCAAGGTTGTTTTGACAAATTAAAATTTTATACCAAAAATGTATTCAGTTTATTTCAAAATAAACTTTAAAAAATAAAATTGGTAACAATAGCTCAAAAGAACCCTCATCAGGATTGGTTTCATATTTGTACAGACGGATCAGCTGAAGCAACTGTTAGAAAAGCTGAAACCGGGGTTTACTCAAGAGATTTCAAATTCAATACTGCAGCAGATAAGGAAGGTACAAAGTTTGATGGTGAAATAACAGCAGTCCTCATTGCCTTACAAAAACTGTCTAGAAGGCAAGACCGGAATGTTGTTATCTTCACTGACTTTCAAGCGGCTATCCTTGCTGTTACTAACACGCACAAAATTCAATCAAATTCTGTTTTAAAATGTAAATCCCTCCTCCACAACTTGACACTTCAAGGCACTGATGTGGTCCTATAGTGGACTCGGTGCCATTGTGGGATTCCAGGAAATAAAGAAACAGACAGTCATTCCAAGCAAGGGCCAAAATTACCACAACCAGTCCATCCAAGATCCTATGGCTCGGTGAAAAGAAAGATAAGGACCATAATCGAGGAGGAAACAAAATAACACACATAGAAAGGGCGGAAGGGAAAAGATATAAAAGTTTAATACAAAACCCAATTCCAGCTGATCTCTCGAGAAGAGATGCAGTGGCCTGCTTCTGCCTGACGACTGGCCACGATTACCTGCAGAGTCATCTCCACAAGATAGGCTCAGGATCCCATGTGTGTGCTTTGCAATCAAGGGAGAATAGATGGGGACCATATTGAGACATTTCCTTCTCTGACAGAATTTAGAAAAAGAACATTTGCTTGTTTTAAAAAAATCTAATATATATTGAGCAGCAAGACGTCGAATAGTCAAATGACCAACGACTTTGGCATAGAAAAAAGTTTACTTAAAAATTTAAATTTTCCTCTGTAAAATCAAAATCAACATTTTCAATAAAAACTTAACTTATCTAAACGGGAAGCACCCATAACAATTTTCAAATAAAAACTTTCCAAGGTAGATATATTAACTTTCAATAGAAAATTCCTCATTTATACTATATTCCTACCTCAAAAATGATATTTTAAATTTTGAAGTTGCACTAGAAATAAAAATTAATATCATTATAAAAGTAATGGAACAATTTAAAACCATACATTTGGTGTTTAATGATCTTAAGTAAATTGATTGTGAGTAATATTTTATTTATTTTTTTTACTATTCCTGAAATCAGTTTAAATTATATATTTCTAATAATAGTAACTGATCCAGAAAAAAACAAGTAAAAACTTAATGGTTTAGAGTAGACTGGTGGACTCATGTCCAAGTTATTGTTATTTTTTGTGAATTTAGTGAATATTAACTAAATTTTTTATGACTTTAATACTTCCCCTAATTTTTGATTTATTTTGAAATGGACATGATCCAAAGATATTGCCATAGACAGTGATTTCTTTCCCTTATATGGTCCTTCTATGGCCTAAGCCAAAACTAGTAAGGTTGACAAAACGTTACAGTCTATAGAATACATCAAACAAAAAATAAAAATGATTTTTTTTTTGTCAAATGCTATTCAAGCAAAGTAATGATATTAATTACTCATTTTGAAATGCCAATTAAAAAGAACAAGAGAGCACTTATAATAAGTATATACAGATAAATAAAGATGAAGAAAATCTATTTAAAACTGAAAAATCTAGCAAATGATAACATATCTTTTTTAAACTTTACTATGTCAACATAATCACTTAGTATTTATTTTAAGTAATATGGCAAAGTTATTCAATCTTGCCAATTAACTCTGACAGAAAACTTGAATAAAATCACACTGATTATGTTAAATATGTACCTCTGATAAAGTTCCATCACCTCCAGCAACTATCACAGCATCTGTCTTCGGATCAATTTTTTTAATGATGTCTCGGCCATGTCCTTCCCTTTCAGTTTCAATTATAGAAACATAGGCTCCTGAAAGATATAATAAAGGAGCACAGTAATTCTCAAAATTTTTCTTGGATTTCCTAAAATAAAGATTTTACTACTATTACAAAATATTATGCATTTATTAAATAATAGAAAATAGAAAAATAAAAAACTGTACCTATTATTGGAAGCTGGATTCAAAATTACAGTAACGCGCCGAGGTTTGCCTTCTGTAATTGGTCTGTCTCCATGTTTGACTGCTTCGGCACAGACTGATCTCATCATTGAACCTAGTCTAAATTGTTTTAAAATTTTTATAAAACTGATAATGTAATGCATCAATAGTCAGTTTTAACATTTGTAATACTTACTCAAATGAGTTCAACCCATAATTTATCCCATATGCCAAAACTGCAACACCTAATGTGGATTTCTTCCAATGGTTTCTTAACGTTTCTATTAATTTTACCATCACTCCAGAAAAATTTACTCTCTACTATCTATCAAAATTTTGTAAATAACATAACCTGCTATCTTGAACCTTGCTTGATGCAAAACACATGTTTATCTCTACAGTTTAAACCTTCCTTAAGCTGATAGTTACAGCAATTATCAACCTAAAGTTTTCTTAATACTGAGTTATAAAAGGAAAGAAATTACGGTAGTTGCCTCAAAAATAATAGATTTGTTTTTTTTATCGAACAGATATTATAGTGAACAGAGGGGAGAAATAATTTTAAACTAGTTTCATGATCGCAAGTAGAACGGAGTTTATCTGATACATTTATGTGTCCATACACATTTCATACATGCATAGATGGATTACATACTGATACTTTTCCAGCTGCATTTGGGCACCAACGGCCCTCTATTTGGACCAATTTAGCTCTATTCGGTATATATGGTTGTTTTGTAGACAGAACAATACAATAAAAGGAGGGATGAATTCAACTTCTCAAACTGTGGTAAAAGTGTTAACAATTTGTTTGTGAATTTATTTAGTGTTAATGGGTTCCAAACTTGTCGGAATGATAATGATCAATTAAAAGCCTAAAGGGGCCCTCACCCCGCCAAAAATATCGCTCAAAATTTTGTGCAATAATATTGTATATAT
>NW_027111728.1:664087-672632 GCF_000696795.3 Halyomorpha halys
ATAAAGGTTACAGAAATGGTAAAAGTGCAAACATATGTTACTAATTAGGTTAGAACAGATAACAGTTGTTACAACAATTGGATCAATCATAACATCATTATAAACAGAAAGCTTGTAAAATCATAATTTGGAGATTTTTCTGCACGATAAAAGTGAAACCCGCGATATGAACGAAGTACTTATTTTATCCTTTCAGAGAAATTCCATTTGGAGTTCGAGTTTTTTTTAAGGACCTCTACAGCATAATTTAATCCTCTTTCATCTGTTTTCTGAACAAAATGAAATAAAATATGACTGCTGCTCATTTTTTTTATAAAGTATATTATGGACGCTGAAAAATTATTTAAAGCTGAGCCTTCCGATAAACGCACCGCCTAATAAGACGAAGGCAGTTGCCTGATGACATAGATGTATCCAGTACACCACTCATGATTGAAAAACAATTCAAGTTACTCAATTCAGCCATTCTTAATTGGAAACTTATAATGTTTCCTCCTTTACAAGACGAAATTACAACTGACAGACGTTCATTAACCCTTGAAAATCAAATGGTTGGAAGAAGAAACCACAAGACACTTAAATTTTATATGGGATACGAATCTCTCATATCAATAAAAGCTAAAAAATTGATTGTTGAATTGAATGAAAATCGTAGCCGCTGTCCGACAAGAGTAATAGAAATTCAAGGAGATGAAAATACTGTTACTTATTCCAAAATATTGTTTTTTTTTTAAGTTTTTTTTCTATTTCCTCCTGTAAGATACAAAATGGAAAAATCCAAAACTTCAAATTTTACATATTAACAAAATATATTGCTATCAGTAGTCAATATTGCCTTTAACTGTAATTAATTAATACGATCTTAATTAAGGCCTGCATAAATTCACTTATATTCAAATGATTAATGACATTTTGGTCCATGTTTTTCCATTCTTCCAAAGCAGCTTCTCTCATGGGCAGTTGTCGAAACGTTTGATGGATCCTAGACTGCTCTGTAACCCGTATCTCAGATATACTCGATGGAGTTCACATCGGGAGAGAACCTTGGGCATCCGATTCTGTCACTACCTGCCGTAGAAAGGTACACTTGAATGATTCTTATCCGATGATGGCGACCTACTTCGTCAACCAGAGGAAAGCTTTGTTCATAATTTTTTCCTAGGTGTTAATATGGATTCGAGGATATCTGTTACTTAGAACTAAGCATTCATAACCCCTATTAGTGTATGTTCAGTTTATATGTTGTTCATAAATCCAGTCCAAAACATACGGTTGTTTTCCAAGCCATGTTTCATCGAATAAGAAACAATTCCTCCAATCAGGCCATAACCAAGTTTCAGCTTTCTTGACCATTGAAGGTTTCTTCGACTTCTTCAAGGGGACACATTGTAGAATATTCAAGACCAAAAGCTTTGTAGGGACACCGCTACTATTTACTGTTCACCGAGTAAATAATAACTTAGTAACCGACTAGATCAGACAAAAGACGTTAATGTCCAACTCAGCATGACCTAACGGCCAAAACTTGAACCAAGATCAATATACAATCATTATATACTAATATGTATTAAATTCTAGTAAATACTTCAATTTTACATATCTAATAATCATGCCCTCCAGGTTGGAGGAACAGTTATACTAACACCCACCCAGTACACTAATACATCACACTACACATACCCCCACACTAATCAGACCAAGGTCATTAACAGTACACACCCTAGGGCCACCTTCCCTAGGTAGCCACTCCGGATGGGGGAGCAGTTCAGGGTGCTCTGAGGAGGCAGCCCCTCCACCTGACTCAGGGGCAGAGTTTGGCCTGATAACCCCTCTCCCCCCCCCTTAAAATCTACTATTAAGAAACCAGCAACAAGAAGTTACGGGAGGCTTTGACTCTACAAGAGTTGTAGCGCCACAGATGATGATGATGAATAGTCATGTAATATATGGTAAGATTCATGAGTGTATTATTTGAATTTATAAAAACTCAAATAGAGTCTTCCAAACTGATTCACTAAAAGTTAGTCTCGTAATCCCAGTGACTCTCGATGGCATTTTCACTCCCAAAGAAATCAATTGCACAGACTTAGCATTCAACATTAGTCCATATAAGTGCATCTCCTTAAGTAGTAGTGATGTGGACACAATTTAATATACCAGAATATTCTTATCATTTTCTATCCTTTCCTTTTAGAGGGGACTGTCCTTTCGCAAGGATCTGTAGCGATTACCTTTAGAATTTTCTACCCTCCCAACTGCAAACGAATACTTTATAGAGAGAATTAACCATTCCTTCAAGGACCTAAAGCTAATTCCAGTAAGACCTGCCATCTTCTACTTGACTGTGATACTTTACTTTATGGAGTCTACATTCTGCCAGGGTTAAAGGAGCATACTCTTAAAGCTCGTAAGTCGTACGTGGTTTGCAAATTGACTCAGTTCCACGTCCGATTCTCCAGTCTAGTTAACCTAACCTATTTGAATACGCATTGCCCGAATATTCTGACGTAAGTGCAGCGTACTGGACAACTTAAATTGGAGCTTGGACTAACTACACATACTTCGACAGCTTCCTTATATTTGATTTTCGCTTAGAGCAACTAAGTGGGAATTGCCTTCGTCTGGTTTAGACACAACCTTACTGTTGTCATTGTATTATAGCTGATGATATATGTACGTTCCCGAATGATGAGATTCTTTTAGTTTTCAAGTCAATAAAACTATCTTCACTGCGACTGGTTTTGTCGCGGTTAATCACTAGAAGATTTATTTTTAACTAAACCATAAATCAAAATTCAGTTCCACCATCTTTCAACACCGCTTTGCCTCACCTTTAATCGTTAATTAATTTGAATTCTTAGCCTTCCTTCTACTTTCAAAGCTGGAGTTTTCCTGATGATCAAACGTACCTACTCATCGTGGACTGGCTCACATTAAGAACACTAGATCCCATCTTAGGACAAAAGCGGAATTGACCAGTTACCAGTTTTTTTTTTGGGATCGGCTTATTTTGGCTTCTAATCTCCAACTGTTCAACTTTTTTTTTTTATCTTAACTCTATCCCTACCTGGCCATTTCATTGGTGATGTTTATTGTACAGGTTGTGGGAGCATGATAGTGATAAGGCACACATGCTATCTCCAAGGACCTGTGTTCAAATCTGACTGCAGCAGATAATTATTTTCTGTTTTAATGTAGGCATAACCCAGCCCTCTGAGTTTAGGAGTCCAGTTCAGTCTTTTACTTTCTCTTATTATACATAAGGGTGGGGATCTATTTAATTTTTGTGGAAATATAACAGTTTTTAAAAATTAACTGGGGCACTCAGTTAAGCACATTACTAGTGGTGGAGCAGCCCTTATTCACTGCATCCCTCCCAGTGCTTCCTCCTGTTCACTAGCATGATCCAGGCCTCCTGATCTCAGTCTGTGTCACTACCTCCTTCCACCTGTTGATGAACTCCATTTTTACCAGCTCCCACCTCAATTGTGACATATTCTAGAGAAGAAGTTAGTATATAGAAAACAGTACCATTTCATTCATTCAGCTAAGGTTGGATGTACCCCGAGATAAACATCCAAAGGTTGCTCCTGTAGTTCAAATATTTCTCACTAATTATGAGCTTCTTTAAAAAGTACTTTAATCTCTTTATTATTATTCTTATAAAATATCTATTATAAAGGATAATTGGAATTTTGAGGGTGTTTAATTCAACCGAATTGTTATATAGAATACCTATACAAGAATTAATGTTAATTCTATTGTTTTTGTAGTCTTTATTTTTTTTTTTTGACAGATTTTTCCAATTATTAATTTTTACTGTGTAGTAAAATATATTTAAGGTTTTTTCCATCCTCTTAGCCAATAGCCAAAAGGGCTAAACAATTTTTGACCGGATTTTGTTTCATAAAAATAATATTCTAATAGAAAAGCCTATTTGTTTCAAGATCTCTAGGATAATGTCCTTGAGGTCTGGATATTTGGAAATTTATGATTTTATTATTAAAATTATTACATAAGGTTACAACGAAGTTGATAGGTTGTAGCATTGTGTGGTTAGTGGCAGTACTATAGTGCAATAGATAAAATTGAGCTGTATGAGTGAGGAGAGGAGCAATGGTAAACAGAAATGTGAAGGAACTATTATTTTTTTTATTTTTCAATAGCTTAAATAATTAATATTTATTATATATATAGTTGACCATATAATATAAAATATGAAAAAGATGGTCAGAGTTGCGGTAAAAAAAGAACAAAATAGTTTTAAACTATTTATTGTCCAGCGTTTCGCCCCATTTTGTAGGGCTTCATCAGGGCTAAAAAGATACAAAAACAACTAAGAACATTACAAGATAAATATTATGTAAAAAATAAGTGAAAAGAAAATTATATATAAATAAAAGGAAGGAAGACATAAAATAGTATTAATATAAAATAAACTTGAATAAACAATGATAAGAATGAAAAATTAGGTAAACTATTCGGTTAAAAAAGTACAGGAGATGCATATAAAATGAAAAAAAAAGAAAAGTAGATGTGGGAACACATAATTTAAACGCAATAATAGACGGAAAATGAAGAAGAAACACATTGCCTGTATTAATAATCTGGAACTGCAAATAAAGAAACAATTAAAAGACTAAAAGAATGGCTTTTTTGAGGAGTTAGTTTAAATGAGATTATTTAACTTACCTATATTAATACTAAAGGAAAGGGGGTATATTTGAATTAATGTAATAAAGAAAACAATATCAAAGAAATAATTGTATTAAATAAATAATATAAATTATTGTGACAAAAAAAATATAATTATAGTAAAGATTAACTAATAATTAATAATTGTGTAAAAAAAAATCATCATCTATAATAATATTTCATCATTACAAAATATTTTTAAATTATCATTGCTTTTGTACTATTATATCAGAACAAAAATATTTTCTATTTTTGAAATGTTAGTTTATTAATAAACCCTTCCTATCTTCAGGGCATTTTCATGTTCACTGTCCAAATCCTATTGCCTTTTTTCAGATAACTATTGCTAGGCAATACTGCTTTTTGGCAAAATAGAATGTGCTTATAAATATTGTGATATATCACAATGAACCATATAATACAGTATGTGCATTATGAAATTAGATAATTCATAATCCATAAAATAATGGAATAAAAAAGGCCTTCCCTCAGATGTCAGGCTTAATAATAGACATTTCTCAAACATTATTAAATCACTCTTATATAACCAAGACTCCAGCGCATCATATACGATTCACAGACGTAATATTCACATGTTCCAATACGTGTGATGCATAGGATCAGCAAACATTTAATACATCTTGATAAGTCTATAAATTGTAACACATATGTTTAATTGTCATGTATTGAGTTATTACTAATTAATTCCTACATTTTACAATTTAACCTATGATACAATAATGTTTAAAATTAATACAATTAATTAAACGCTCATAGACAAAACTAATAATTCATTGTTATCAAAATGAAATGTTTTAATATCCACTGATTCAATTTTATTTTCTTCAATAACAGAGTAAATCCTCGTAATTATGTTTTATTTCAAAAGATGTCATATTATGTTGTTTTTTTTTAAAATTCAATACTGTCAAAAATACGAAATATACAAAAAATTACATAACTTAGATCACTAATCATAAGAATATCACATGTTATAATATAAAATCTAAAATTTGAATTGTCTAATAATATTCTATAATAATCATATAAAACTTGTACGTACAGTTTCTAAATATAGTATCTAAACTTGTTATTTTACACTTTTATTTACAACTGTCGCACCCACTTCACAATCCTGGCAAAGCAGATTCTTTCCTTCTACTTTCAGGAACGAAAAAAAAAATGTTTTCAGAAATATTTTTGATTATTTTTTTACCTACTTTTTACTTTTTTATGAAGGAAATAGTACGCATTACATAGAAATATTACTGAAAAAAATGAAAGTACACTGACATCACTCCAATAACTGACATCTGTCATACCCATTTCATCAAGAATTTTTTCAGGGTATCGAAAGTGACAATAAAATTCATCTTTAGGACACGGGAGGATGCCTCTGTCATCTCCATACATAGTGATAGCCAAAGCTTGGGTAGAATAACGCAGGTAATTGAGGAACGAAATATAGTAAAGAGGTAAAGGCATGTGCGATAAAATGGCCAATACACCTCCGAGGACGATCTGAAGTGCCAATATGATGGAGCCCCAGAATATTCCATTCTGAAACAAAATAATTTTTTTCTTTCTTTTAAATCAATACTTCCTAAGCATTATTTATGATATTTTCATTAAATTATCAAAATATTGTAAACAATTTTATAGTAGTATCAGTAATTAATATATTAAACACATAAAAAAAGATTACTCTAAAGAACGGCTTAACTGATTTTTAACCTGCAGATATACGTGACTTTTCAGATCCTTCTGGATTATACAATGACATGTTATTATATGTGTTTTTGATTTGCAAACCAGTTGCAATTACCTTCACCTCTTACCATAATTTAGCCCCAGTAAATTTTTAGTATTTGTTTATGTTATCCACGCTGTTTAAAAGACCTAATAGGTCTCTTGCGCGTTTCCAGGAAACGTTTTCTTATTTTTGTCTATTTATCAGTTATAACTAGCTAAAGTATTTCATTTGACCTATATATTCTCTCTGTGAGAGAATATACTTATGTTCATAGAATCTTATAAAATCCAGTAGAATAGCCTCAAGACCTGTGAGGTTGTTGTGAGTGTAGAATTTGTTTTCTTTGAGTTTTGACTGAAAAATGCCTGATAAAAACCAGATATATGATTTTTAGAATCCTAGCAAAGCTGAAGAAATACAGGCTCTGTAGGAAGCAGGAAAAGATGATAAAATAATGAACAGTTAGGATGATAAAAAATTTAAAAATACAATGGAGAAAGGCAAAACAGATTCACATACCTGAGTTACTAAAATGACTTCACCATACTCAACAAGAACTGTTTTTTTTTTTTCAACAGAAGATTATTTTGTTCCTTATAGACAAAGATAAATAAAATTATGGATTTCTGGCAATGGAAAAAAAAAACCTTCAACAGCTAAAGAGAGGCAAATAAAAGAAATGTACTGGTAAAATAGGGACACAAAAAATATTGTTCAATTAAGAAATCATTCCACTAAACTAACAATGAATCACATGAATAAGCCTTCTTAATTGGTCCTCATATGGGCAAGCAAGGAAAATATACTAGAAAGTGTATTTTTTAAATTTAAATCCATTTTAGACCTATCGTGTCATTGTGCACTCTCTGGCTTAGTTTTAATTGCACGTTCCGATGGGTTAAGTTCGATAGCTCAATGATTACTGACAATAAGTACTTAAATTTTTTCCATATGAGATGAAAATTCTTAAACAATTTGTGCTCAAAATTAAGCATAATAGTAAATTAAGAATTATAGTAACAAATGTGTTTAGTCTGTCCATATGTAGGTATGCAACAATTTTTTAAGCAAATGGCTCAACTGATTTTGAAGTTCAACGACTCAAATCACTGAGTGATATAACTCGAAATTTTTGAAATAATTTGAATTCAAAAAGCTGTTTTAAAGCTGAAAAACCCATACTTATTGTTTATTGATTTCACGTCAGATAATGGGTTGTGTAAGCACATGATAATATGTAATAATTATTTATTGAGTTTCCAAAAATCAAAAAATAATTTAACTAAAAAAAAAAAAAATGGAAATAATCCCATTTGCCCTAAGGGACAAAATGTAATTGAAATTGGGTTAAATGTAGATACCCTCAAACGAGTAATGACTGTATTTGTTCCACCAATCTAAAAGCAATTTTCTCTTCAAAACAATTTAGATTTATCCCTCTAGACCATGAGTCCCATTATGTCTCATAGGCCAACATCAGTCAGCCATAGTCATTTTGATTGCATTGTAAAATTTATTATATAAAGTAAATAAAATAATTTTTATGATTTTATTTAACAACAAATTAAAAAACACAATATCTGAAATGAAAGAAAACTGAACATTTTAAGCATAATTAATTATTTGAGTATGTTGGTATAATATTAGCTAGGTCTTGGCTGTTGGGAAGTTTGGAGATCCCTATTGCAGATGGTAACAGAGATAGAAGAATATGTTGAAGATTTAGAGCAATAAGTCAGTACTCAATTATAGTATTAATTTATTATAAATGGAGCTCAAAAAATAAAGTATCTTTTTTTTTACAAACCTGAATAAAATGAATAGTATTTATGTATACAAATAAATAAATATTGTCTAAAACTAAGACATAGGTCAACAAACTTTTCTTACCACTGGGTTATCTGCAGTACCAATGGAGAGTCCTGCACATTCTGATATCACGATAGTCAACTGGCATATAATAGAAAATTTTATAAACCTAGTAATTTCAAAGAGCTGGCTGGTCATGTAATAAGATACAGTGACGAAGATAAAGCTGAAGAGCATCTGTAAGTATTACATAAACAAATATATTATATTTTAAATTTAAATCATTCT
>NW_027111728.1:672737-706253 GCF_000696795.3 Halyomorpha halys
TAAAACATGGCATATATATTATATACATATCACAACTATAATTCCAAAAACCTACTGTCTACATTTTTTTCTAAATTTAAATACTGAGTGAATTGTGAATTTTGATGCATTTATTATTTATTGGTAGTTTCAAGAATCATAGAAATGGTTTGTATAATAAGTTTTCAAAGAACTTTTTTGGTTCTTAAAACTCCCAGCAGATAATGAATGTATTCAATTTCAAGATTCGTTCAAAACTTTAGTGATTTCTTTTTCCTTACCTATGAGTGAGTGGAGTTGATAACAGGGTATAATGGAAGTTGTTAGAATGGATCTCTTTTGTTTTGAAGGGAATTTTTTCCCTTATTAAAATAATAGCTGTAAAATCCCGATAATGAGAATTGGCTATATCTTTGCTAATACAAGTCCGATTTTAATAATGGGTAATCTCATTACCTACAATGTCGTCTCACAGATAGTATTTAAAAAATGTATAAATTTTGGGATATGCACTGATGAAGTATAACTTTGTTTATAACTTTTTTCTACTAGATAAATCAAGGATTTCAATAGCTAAGAAACTTTCAAGGATGACACCAACTATTTTGAAAAGAAAAAAATGCATGTAAATCGGTAAAGACAGAAACAAGTAACCTAAGTACTTTACATTTTTATTTAGATAGATAAGTGTTCAAAGTAATTCTTGGATGTCTTGTCTTATTAACCGAAAACAAGGAAAATAACTAAGTAAATGATTGTACATATTTTTTATAGTTACGGATTGTAATCTAATTTATCTACTTCTTAACATCAAGTATTTTTTAATGGTTTTATTTTAAATAAACATTTTTTAATAATTTATTTGTAGATCTAATATACTTACTTGTACAGGGATATTGGTAAAAATAAAGGCAATATAGTATGTCCTCAGCTTGTACCAATTATTAAATTGTTCCTTTTTCAGAATATTGATTTCAGACGGAACTGTAAACAAAGAAAAAACATATTTACCGACTATAAGAAGTAATTATTTAAATTTAATTAGAGAGATTGAGGGTTTCACTATTAATTTCTTAGGGTCAGTTAAGATTAAACTAAACCTTTTAGAATGTAAAATATCAAACAGATGATTAACAGGTAAAACTTCATAATTTATCTATTAATTCATTTTCATATTTTGTCAAAAGAACTAGGTTAAGAAAATATGAATTATACAATTTAATATTATACAAGTTAATTGCCAGTATTGAGGAATCAATTTTCTTTTAGTTCCGTAGAGCATCAATTATGAAAATAGGTAAGATTCTATTTATATAATGATAAATTTAAAGAATACATACATTTCAAGACAGCAGGCATTAGCGAAGTAAATGAGTGATAAACAGCAACACATAAAAAGTAAGTAATATTTGTATGTGCTTTATCCCCATCATGACCAACGTTTTGAAATATTAATCCCACAACAATACCAACTAAAAGGTGAAGAAATGCCTTGAGGTATACGAAAGTCTGAAAAGATCAACAATACAAAAATTATTCTGATTAATAACATACATACTTTAAAATAATTAATTTTTGTTAGAGATACAATGCAATTATTATTATTTTTTTTAAATATTTAAATTTAAAATTCAATAATCAGTAAAAGTCAATAAATGCTTACCCAATCCCTATGAAGGTACACTAAGTTTTTCTTGAATAAAACAAAAAATCTTGAAAATTCTGAGGGTGGCTGAACTATTACACAAGCTTTACTCTGATTATTACTACTAATTTCTTTATCTTTTGGTTTTGGAACGACTGCATCTAAAATTTTAAAAAATATAATTATTTTACCATAATAATCATTGGAATTTGAAGTCAACAATTTATTATTTTTATAAACTCAAATTATCAAGTTCAACTTTAATATTTTATTTCCTTCCTCGAACTATGTATTAAAAAATAATGCATATCAGAAATCCATAAATGAAAAGGTATTTTTGTCCTATCAAGTGAGCATTTCAAAGAGCATTTAAATGAGAAATAAAACTATAAATTAAATAAGATCAACATAGAAGCAAATTGTTTTTTTTCTCTATTTTACAACAGGTTCTAAATTACCTGATGTAGTAACTGTTTTAATCAAATATCTGAAGGTTGCTCATTGGGATGAAAAAAGTTGAATTAACAAAAAAGAATTGACAATGATAATATTCAATTGTGTTCAATTCATTCTTGGTGTGAAATATTCTTCTATAATGCATTTATTAATAATAAAAGTTATGACAGCCGCTAGGAGAACGACACTGAAACATCTCCCAGTATCAATCCAATAAAAATCTACCTGTTTCCTCTTGAATCTCTTTAAAAAAAAGAGTCCCTAATTTCTTCATTGCCATTTAGTCATTCTCGTCTTGAATTTGTAGTGAGTTGGGGTAAGACTTAGGGAAAAGTTGTATAGTCATCCCTCACTACACAAAAAAGAATTATTGGAAGATTGCTGATTGACCGTGTGTATCATGAATGGAATTATGTTGGTTGGTATCAATTTTACACAAGATCTTTCCTCCATTACGACAAATCATATTTTTTCAAATATAATTTTTTATTTTAACCTAAGAACGAACAAATTTTTAGTATTTTTTTTTAATGCTTTAATTAAGATAAAACTGTTTTAGCTTTTAACCTTTCTTCTTGCATACTCTGATTTAAATCAGTATCATTGTAACTTTTGGCAGTTTTCTCCATTAAACCGTCTTGTTTTTATTATTTAATTTTTATTCACTATGCAAAATGATTTTTTTCTATTTGTCCACTTTTTTTTAAAAAAAAAAAGTATACCTTCTTATTCTTTCTTTTTTATATGTGTATTCTAATCGAATTTTCTATCATAGGGTGACTGCAATGAAGCCACTGGTGGTTATCTCATTTGTACACATGAGCACACGATCTCCCCAGCTTTATAAAAGAAAAATATAACACTTCAGTAAACAAACATTACCTTGCTTCAGTTCTGGTGCTCTCCAAGATGAGTCCTTGGCTGCTACAACTAACTGATCATTGAATTGTCCAAATTCACCTGAGACTACATCAAGCACTGCAAAATTATAAACGATACGTAAGAAACTTTTTAAATTTTATTCCAGTTCATTTGTGTAGATAAATATACTTTTGGTGACCATTGACGTTTGGATAAAAAGGAATGTGATTAAGGACTGGTTACAGTGGAGGAACACTAGAGAGGAGGTTGGTGTTCAACCAATGTAGGATCCTCCATGCAGTAGGTTATGTATTTATATCAATTATTTTGAAATGGTCGTTATAATCATTTAAAGAGGCCATAATACACAACAGTGAACTGTAACAACTTTACATGTGAAATGTTGTTCCTTATAAATGACAAGTTTTCAAACAAAACCAAATAGAAACTAGGCCATTTTTAAAAAATTAAATGTAACAAAAACTTTATAACTATTTTTAGAATTATCTCTTGTTGATGGACCAAATGTCCAAAATATCAATGTATTGACATGAAATTGGTAAAAACAAAAATTTAAGTAAAAAGGCTATTTAATCGCACAGAAAGAAAGAAACAGAAAATTAACATTAATTACCTTCGAAGAACAAACTACTTAATAAATTATAAAAATATTAATAATAGTATTTAATTACTATTAATAATTAATTACATTTTTAAGATAGAGGTTTGATATTTGCCGATAAATATGTTATACCATTCCTGTAATGGGGTACAAGCATAAATTATTTCAATTCTTCTTGTGTTTAAATT
The DNA here is from genome assembly GCF_000696795.3 of Halyomorpha halys. Taxonomy (NCBI): domain Eukaryota; kingdom Metazoa; phylum Arthropoda; class Insecta; order Hemiptera; family Pentatomidae; genus Halyomorpha; species Halyomorpha halys. The sequence continues at coordinate 676,489 of NW_027111728.1, forward strand.
TAAATTATGGCAAGGCATGAAACCTGTTCGTCCTAAATTTCAGAACAACAGAAACATTTTAAATCGGTCAAAATTTCACTGAATTATACTTTTTCTTCTGTTAAGTGAAGGGAGTAAAGGAAGAATATAGTGTTACAAAGGTTAAACGAATAAAGAAAAAAATTAAAATTTTTGTCAAGAGCTTTAAATAACTAAAGGGAAGCTTTTTCTATTATTTTAAACAAATTGTACTGATTTATATAAACATTACATGAAGACTACAAAATGTGGTGGAATATAATCCAACCTACAAACAAAAAGTTTAAGGGGTATGTGGATTCCTTAGCTTAAACCTTAGTGATTTCAAAATATTTTGACTATCAATATTTAATCCATAACTAACTCTATAGCAAGAAATTATTGTAAAAAAATTAGAAAACATGTAACGACTTTGATGAATTATGCTTAGTTACTTCAATATTAATCGAGTAAAGAAGTCCAATGGAGTGTACCATCAGATTTCCAAAACTCTTATAGGCAAGCAAGAAGCAGCTCTAAGCAGAGATGCCAAAATATGGATATTTAAATCCGTGTTCCTCCCAGTCCTCCTGTATGGATCAGAAAACTGGACAGTGCTCGACAAACATGTAGGAAGGATAATGTCAGCATTATCTCATATAAATGAGAGATTCCTTCAAAGAATAGTGGGTAAGACCAGGAGAGACTGTGTCAGAAATGAAAGGATTCGGGAGGATCTGGGTGTGAAATCAGTGCACAACACCATGCAAGAGTGGCAACTGAAGTGGTATGGACACGTCTATAGAATGGATGATAGCAGAAAAGCTAGGTGGTATTTGGAAGCTAGGCCGGAAGGAAGATGGCCTCGTGGTAGACCCAGGTACATGTACTCTGAGTACATTGAAAAACTAGGAGCAGCAAGAGGACGCAACATCCTGGAGATGAGAAGATTAGACAGGAACCAGCGGGCTAGATGGACTGAGACTGCAACTCCATGCTTAATGGCACACAGGAGTTAGAGGAAGAAGAAGAAGAAGCTTCAATATTAGGCAAGAATAGAATCTATCAAAATTAGGAGGAAAAATAACATCCTATATGTACAAAGATCAACATGTGTGCGACTTTTCTAATGGTAGGCTATTTAAAGGGAAGGCACTTGCCTAGTTGTCCACTAGAGCTCAGCATTGTAAGATGACAATATCGATTTATATAAAATTGTAATGTTCTTGCTCCAAAAATTAATTTATAAAATATACACTTCAAAGAATCAGAGAATGGTTTATAACATTGCTACTTAGAATAAAAATTATTCCTTATTTATTGCTATTGATAAATGAATAACTAACTATATTTTGCTAATGATATATTTAACTAATTATAGTTGCAAAAAAATAAAAAAAATAACTTACTAAAATCAGCTGGATTATGGTACTGTGGACATGGGATACCCATTGTTTGCAGGAATGGCACTAAATTAAGAGGAGATCCTTGATACACACATTGACCACTGGCGATCATGTAGACATGATCAAAAAGTTCGAATATATAGGCTGATGGTTGATGGATGGTACATACAATATTTCTGCCACCATTTGCCAAATTTTTAAGCAGCCGAACAAGTTGCGTTGCTGAAGAGCTATCGAGACCCCTGTCAAATCAATTATTTTTTTTAGATTTCAACTTGCGAATAGCTTATGGTTAAAATTACTTCTGATATTTATTCACTCCATATTTCATAAATATTAGTTATGCGGCTAATTGTGTAGCTAATATTTTCAAGTCAATACTGCAGGCAGAATTATTATTTAAAATAAATAAATGGCTAAATACCTCTGAAAGGTACAAGAATACAATACTTTACAAGTATTCCAAAACAAATGCTTCAGAATTATTAAGTACAATTCATATTACAATAGAATAACTAAAATGCATTCACAACTAAACATAGACATCTTTAATGAATACATTTATAAATTGGCCCATATTTTCTTCCAATCTTGCCTTAACTCTTTAATCCAATTAATAACAGAAATAGGAAATTATTCAAAAGCTACAACCCATAGATATAAACATAAAAGAACCAACCATATATTACTGTAAAATTAATCAATGATGTGTATTTTATTTTATTTCAATCCTGTTTTGATTTTTTTTCATTCTGTTTGTTTTTAACAGATTGTAAAACATAGTTGTAATGCAATTATTAGCAAGAAAAATTTATTGTATAAGGGTGTATTCCAAAGCAATATAGAAACTATTGTTCATTTTATATTTATCAAATAAATAGTTTTATTTAAAAAAAAAAAAAAAAAAGCTACTGAAAATATTAGATATATTCGTGGAAGATATATGTTTCCTGACTATATTAATTATAAAATTACTTACATAGCAATCATAAACATTTTTCAATAACTTTTACTATTCACAAAACTTAGTTCAGTTAACAACAGACCTCGACAGTATTTCAAATGAAATATTTTAAAATACAAGATGAAATATACTTCTACGTTTCAAAAAGTAAAATAAGAAAATTCATTGTAATCATATTTTCTGTTAAAAATATAAAATAATAAAAATGTATTTGTGTTTTATTTCTAAAATACTCAAATATAAAAATGTTTTTTATTATGTATTTTAAATATACAAAATAAATTACAAAAGAACAACTATTTGATAGAAAAGAACTATATAGAAAATACTTCTAATATTTTGTATTTAAAACACTTTTTCAAACAACAAATTAAATAATTGATATTTAAAAAAATTAATTACAATACTTTTAGTCTAGATGTAGTTAGTACTATTACGAAAAGAAGGGTGTTAAAACTTCTAGGAGAATTGCAATAAAACAAATGAAAAACTTATTCTCCACTAAAGTTTTAACTTTTTCTTAACTGCTTATGAACTTTTGAAAAAATATATTAGAATATAAAAAAAATGTTTGGTCCACACCTTCATTATCACACCTCCTTCCTTTGTTGTAGAAGATTATTTAATTTTGAAATACTGTTGTAAATAAAACTGTAAATGATGACAATGCTTCTTTGGCATAGAGGAGGCAATCCTTTGTTTGCCTCAGTTGGGAGTGGGCGGTGTCCGTTATGAAACATACTCTCTGTCTTTTGTTATAAAACCCTCCCTAAATCCACAACACCTTCTCCAAAACTTCTCTCCCCTCCTACCAATCTTCCAGAAGTTTGAGATTGGCTTTGACAATTTATGGTAACACTAGTTATCAAATAATATGTATTTGAATCAGTATAAATGGTACAATATTAACAGATACTACCAGGACTAGTTAGAGTCATGATTAAAAAACTAAATGTTAATCAATATTTAACTAAGTTATAACAAAACATGAAAGATCATTTTAGTGAAGTGTTTATTAAATATACTCACGTTGTGGGTTCATCTAGGTACATAACAGGTGGGTTATCAATGAGCTCAAGTGCAATACACAGCCTTTTCTTCTGGCCACCAGAGAGCTGTCCACATTTTGTATAAAGTGTTGAACCCATTCCTAAAGATTCTAAGATGTCTTCAACCTTAAAATCAAATTAAATGTAATCCTATAATTTCAGTATATTTAGAATGAAATTCAGATCATTAAATACTTAAATTAATCTAAAATGAAATATTGATTGGAAATTTGATTGCGTGATAGAATTTAATATAATAATATTGTCCAGTAAACTGAATGTGTAATTTACCAGAAGTTTCTTAGCTTTCGGTGAGAGAGAAGATCCAACTTTGAGATTCGCTGCAACCATCATAATCTCTTGAGTAGTGAAGAGAGGGTTGAGATGGTCTTCTTGCATAATGTAACAACTGAGTGATCTCGTACTACTTCTTCCAGGAGAAACCACCACACCATCCATCTGGATCTCTCCAGACATGCCTTTGACACTACATAAAAGAAGGATTGGTTACATAAAACTATATGAATAAATGTGTATACATATGCTTATATTCAAACATTATTTTTTAAGTTGGTGTAGAACTTTCCATGAATTAATAAAAATGATATAAAAGTAAATTACATTCATTTAATATTCATCTATTTAGTATAAATAGTAATTGGAGAGTAGGGTAATTCAGTGAATAAGGCTCTGTGCTTATTGGGAACTTTCAGGCCCAAGTTCAAATCTGGTAATTGCAGATAATTGTTTATTCCGCTAGTTTATCTGAGAGTCAACCATGAAGGTTTAGGAGTCCTCCTAGGGCCCACCCAGCCTCTGTAAAAAGGTTACTCTAGATTGGGGAAAAATCTGGTGATTGAGCATGATCTTGAATGAATCACCTCCTAGTTTGTAATAGCCGTTATTAAAAAAACATTACTTCCTTACAAAGTACTAAACCCCTGACTCTTCATGGACTGTAGTGGTACAGTTATAAAAATATACTTTTATATTTACTAATTATCTGGATCACAAAAGACTCCCAGAACAAATAATGGATGGATGATGTGGAGGAAGACTTGAAGACACTGGGTGTGAGACATTGAAGAGGAGTGGCAGGAAACTGCGATGAATGGAGGAAAATTGAAGGTCATTCAAGGACCATATTTTAATTAAATATTACCTATGTTAGATTTGTGTGTGTATATATTTATAATTTTTACTGTAATTTTATCTTAAATTTGTTAAAGGGAGAAAAATATATATGGCCAAAGGGGAAAATTTATACTTAGTGATAAATAGAAAAATAATGAAAAAAATATATAAAGGAAAAAGAATATTATAACTTCCAAAAAAACAATTGTTTTACTGGAAGATTATTGATTGACCGTGTGTGAAGATGAAAGGAATATGGTCCGGGTGCGGTCAAGAAAAACTCAAATATTAGAAATATACTAATTTAATGAGCCAACGTTTCGCCCCACGTTGCAGGGCTTCTTCTTTTTTAGCCCTGAAGAAGCCCTGCAACGTGGGGCGAAACGTTGGCTCATTAAATTAGTATATTTCTAATATTTGAGTTTTTCTTGACCGCACCCGGACCATATTCCTTTCATAATTGTTTTACTGGTTATAAGTATGCTGTGTTATGTAGCAATCCAATGCAGTGGGGCAGCACAACTTTTTCAATAAAAATATAAAAGCATAATCTACATGTTTTTTAAATATAAGAAAATGGTCAGGGCTGTGGTCAAAAAAAGAACAAATAGTTTTGACCGCAACCCTGACCATCTTCTTATATTTAATTTTTACGTCATACTATATGTACATATATATTTTTTATTTTCTACTCCATCTTAAACCTGTATTATGAAATATCATTGCTTCATATGTTACAATTTTCAATATTAAATCTTCTACAGTTCAACTTAATTTATTAACGAATGAAACTAGGTTACCACCACATCTGACAGTGGTTAAAAAACTAGTTTCCAAGGCCACTTCCAATCTCATCAGTGTACTTTTTATAAGATTGGTTTTCCTCTTTTGATTAACGATATCCCACTTTTCTGCTGTTAATCTAAAAAGGACTTAGTGGTAGGATGAAGTCAAGATAGGCTCATATTAAAGAGACTGATACAGGTTTTTTTTTTTTTTTAATTACTTGCCAATTAATAGCATAAACAAGAAAACAGAAGCGGAAAATGGTATAATATTAAATAGAATGAGTGATGCACTGATATATCCTTTAATTTGGAAACGGGAAATTGAGTAGAAATTGTACACTTTTTAATAAATGAAACATGTAAAAAACTTTTGATATTATTCCATGTAATTCAGACATAACATATTGAGGGTCAATTAATTGGTATCCAGTCAATCCATAGGTCTGCAAAGTTATCTATTGAGCTTAGCATCTAAACAACAATAACATAATACTAACTAGTCACTCAGCACGACTGTTAGATTGGTTTGTTTATACAGTTAAACAATCAAGAGTTTAATTTATTTTGGGAGCTAAACATTATATGATGACCTTTAATAGGAAATAACATTATTAATTAGCGAACCATCTTTAATTAACACAAAGAGAATCAATCAATGAATATGAACAATCAAGGCCAGAAACAAAGTTTAATTTAATGAAAATTAACTATTTTGTTTTTAATTTCATAGTAATATTAGTCAAATTATTATATATAACATGAATTGAAATTTTATAAATTATAATTTTTTAATCAGTGATCAAAAGAGCAACTGAAATTTTCACCATAAGGATTATATGCCCAATTAGTAAACATTAACATAATTAAATTAAAATATCAAATTTTGTGTAAAATTCCAAGTTAAGTTAAAAATTGACTTATTAGTTTTTTTAAAGATTTATCTTAACTTTAATTTTGTTTACAATCATGTCAAAGTACTGTACAATTTAGGACTAGAATATACATTACTAACTCAAATTCATCAATTTAAAAACTAACTTCCCTAGAAAAAATAACTTTTTTCGTTAGATATAATATAAATTCTTATGAATTTTCGTCTACATTTCAATTGTTTGATACTAATTATACAGATTAAACTAGAAATGGATCACCTAATGTCTTTATCAATGAATATGAATTAATGGTAAGCTTTACTATAGAACATGTCTGACATTGGTAAAAAGTCATTGATAATAAACTCAAGTTTGACAAACTTAAGATGAGCCTTTAAGAATCTCGGAAAGATGAAATAATATTAATAACTGATGATATGAATGAATGAAGGTGTATTACAAACAAATGAATCTGAGAAAAAATAAATTTAAAGTTTATTAATTCCGTTCTGGAAAGTACCACAATGTAAGGTTTAAAAAAATTAAATAAGTTACTAAGAAAAAGTATTCAAAATAAAAATCTCTGTTTTTCCTAAAGTTGCAAATACACCATTCCTTTCATGTCTTAAATAATAAAATGAATTAATGTTTATAATTTAGGAGTTATATTATAAAAGTTACTAGATGAGTTGTATTAGAACTGTTGAAAATGGCCACTGTAATGAAGTTTTATCATGTATTTATAGGACTCTCAGGACCTCAGTATTGATTACTGAATGTAATATTAATGTATCCATCATGTCGTCTACCTTACTACTATAACCACTAGTGGATCCATAAGAACTTGAAAAAAAATTATTAATTAATTTTTTCTATTACATATAGATACAACAAGTGAATTTGTTGTTATGTCCTTAGTTTAAAAACAGTATTTAAACTATATATTTTTTAAATATATGTTTGGGTGAAGTAAAAAAAAATTTAATAGTATTAAAACTATTACGAACAACAGGAGTAGTTATGTTAGGATAACAATACTTGACTGAATTATTACATTATGGTAATCTTTCGACACCAAATGTGATGTCCTTTAATTTGTTTCATTATAACTTTTATTTTGTATTTTACTAGGGGGGAGGGGAGGTAACCCCTGTCTGACTATCTGTGGACCAATCCCCATACTACTCCTTGCTCAAATAGTATAACTGTAATTTATGAAGGTTATATATTTATATAAACAAATGGGTATAAAACTATAAAGGGTGATAACCATCTAGTGTGGCTGATAACCTTTTTTATTTTTCACAAAATGTGTTCTCCATCACTTAAGCTCAATTTTTTATGGCCCAGTTTTATTATTTTATCTTATATGTAAAATAAAATATTGCACTGTGATCACTAAAAACTTTTTTATGTAATACAGATCATCAGGGCCCTTTTTCATAATAAAGTACAAACCAATATTATTACTATATAAAGAAGATGGTCAGGGTTGCATTCAAAAAAGAATAAAATAGTTATCAACTATTTATTGTCCGACTTTCACCCCACTTTGTAGGGCTACATCAGAGCTGTTCAAGATGATAGGCTAAACAGACATTACTGTAATAATACATCAATACTATTACTAGTTTGTATTTGGTACAGTTTCACTGACTTATACCAATCTACCAGATAATGTTTTAATTTATCACTGACAGTCGTCCCTATCATGGAACAAAATGTTTTAGCGCTTGTACTTTATAGTTTGTGTACTTGTATTTATGGAATAATACTATTAGCTTTCATTATGAAACAGGCCCCTGGAGGTGGTGGTTTGTATTACCATGGTGACAGCAGTTATTTTTCGACCTGAACATTTTCCCTTTGAAGATCAGAGCATCACAGGATTCGCATTCCTTTTTTTAAATCGCCGTAGTCCAATTTCAATTTGGGCCTTTTAGTTCTAATATTTTCATTGTATGTTATATTGTGTTTCCTATTCTTTTATAACTATTCAGCCTCTAGTTTTTAACTCACCATATAGTTAGAAAATTCACTGAGAGAGTAATATAAAATATTAGATGGTGATCACTAAAAACTGTTTCATGTAATAGAGAGATAAATATTTTATTATAAGCTATGATCCACCATTTAGGATCTATCAAATTTCTAATTCGTTACTTTATCAAATTAATAATTACTTATTAATCGTTTTATGGCCACTAGCAATGTGTTTATATGTTAAGTTTTTTTTAAAAATTATTTATTTAATGTAATTTACAACTGTACAAAATAATACAATAGGTAAATATGTAGTATGTTTCATATACACTTGAAAATCTTGGGAAGGAACCACCCATTGGTGGTACTTCAAACATTAATTTAAATTAGAAGATCCCGCGGCCATCTTCTTTTCAGACGCCTCGGAGGATTATCAGAGATTGTTAAGGATGAAAGATTAAGAATTAATGGGTTAGGATGGTTAAGGAGTTTGGAATGAAAAGATGCATATCTGTTTTGGGTCAAATCTGCAACGAATGGAATGTTAAGGTCTTTGTGAATGAGTTTATTTGAGACGTAATAAGGAGCATCAAGATTTTACGTAGGATTTTGGATTGTAACGATTGGATGCGGGAAGAATTTGATGGTTTGGTGGAGCCCCAGAGCTCAATTCCAAATGTCCAAATTGGTCTAATTATTGTAGTGTATACAAATTTGTTGTAGCAATCGGAATCTACGAGCAGTTTCTTGTCGTTTCAGTCTTGTGTGTAGATTCCAAGTAAGTCTCTTGTCAAGATGGAGTCCTAAGTATCGATATGTTAAGTTTAAACTCATATTTGGTATTGTACCTCGATTTTGGCAAAAATTGAAAAAAAAAAATCCATTTTTTACAAAAAACAAAATATCTTGAATATTTACAATCTCGTTTCCCTTATTATTTCACATAATTACATTTAGATTTATGTTATTAACACACAAGTTGAGATAATGTGAAAAGCAATAGAGACAAAACTGCACAATGTCTCTCTTGGGAAAGGCGTTACGGTGAGTTCACTCCGTAATTATCTATTTCATACAAAGAGGAAGCATGCACCAGCTGATTCTCCTTGAAATACTTTTAAGCGAATGTCTTTGTATCAACTAGCAAGTCATGAAACCTTTTTCAAATGACTGGATAATAATTATATATAACCGAAACAGTTTCTGAGTAGTTTAAGTAGCAAGGATTTGGATTGAAAATATGAAATGAGAATCTCAAAACAAGAAAAAAACGCCCTTATTTAAAAATGTTTGAAAAATAAGAAGATAAAATTTTTATCACTCCCTGGAAGTTCGTAACCCTAGTATTCGTGGTTTTACAAAATGGCCGCCATAGATTTCTGGGTTTATTGCCAATAACTCTAAAAGTATTGCAAGTAGTCAACACATCATTATAAACTAATTAATAGTACATTTAACTAAGCTTCAATTTGATCTTTAATAGAGTTTTTTTATGTTCATTACCGAGATATAGTATATCAAACAAATTTTTTTTCTCCAAATAACAAAGAGAAAACATTTGTTAACATATTTAGACTAATATTATAAAAACTACTAACATATTCTTGGGTATGTTATTATGATTTTTTTTTTATTAGTATTTTACCAATACTGAAAAGACTAAAAAGATCCTCACACAAGACTGAAAAGACAGGAAACTGCACGTCGATTTCGACTATTACAGCACATACTAGACAAACGGTCTAAACTTCCAACACATTACAACAGACTGATCTACATGACTGTAATAAGGCCAATCTGGACATATGGAGCTGAGCTTTGGGGCTCCACTAAACCTTCGAATTCCTCTCGTATCCAATCCTTACAATCCAAAATCCTTCGTAAAATCCTAAATGCTTCCTACTTTGTCATAAATAAAATCATCCACAAAGACCTTAATGTTCCATTTGTAACCGATCTAGCCCGAACCAGATATTAATCCTTCCATTACAAACTCCCTAACCACTCAAACCCATTAGTTTCTAATCTTGCTTGCTCTTTTATTCCGGACAATCCTCCGAGGCGTCTGAAAAGAAGATGACCTCGAGACCTTATACTGTAAAAATGTTTTTAGAGTGCTACCATTGGGCAGTTTCTCTACATGCTTGTACAATACCATTATGATTTCCTCAAATTTACTTGATGTATTTATGTACAGTTGTAAATATCAATAAATAAATTTAAAAAAAAAAAAAGTATTGTACATTTTTAAATGGCCGTTAATATTTTGTTCAGAAGATATTCACTTCTTCAGATTTTTATTGTTATGAATTATTTAGATTATTAAAAAATTAAATCAGTATCACTACAACCCATGAAGGGCCAGGGCTGCAGTGCTTTAAGCAAGTACGGTTACTTGACCAACGGTCGTACAAGGAAGTCATTTGGTCAGAATTAATTTCGACTGCCAGATTTTTGACCAGTGAAGGGTATCCACTTAATGAGGCTGTGTGGATCTCGGAGGGCTCCAGAAACCACAATGCTACAGTGGAACAGACAATAATTATCTATCACAGCAGGAGTCGAACCCGGGTTTTTGGAGTTAATAGCATAGTTAGGTTATAATAAATAAATTAATAATAATAATAATAAATTAATAATAATAATAAATTAATACGTGTTTCAACCACTTTATTAATGAAATGTAATTATTAATACTCATATTAAATATTAACCCTGAACATTAGGACAGGCTTAGCATCTTCCTACCATAGCGTCAGTGGGCGAACGGCATTGGATATGTGTTATTGTCACGCTCTCCAGATCTGATACCACTGCATTTTTTTTTGGTTAGGATGATATTAAAAAAAACGAATAAGCAAGGTCGGTCAATGATCTTTATTCTATACGAAGAAAGATAACTGAAACTTGCGAAACAATAACACATATTCAGTGCTGTTTGACCACTGCTGCTGTGGAAGAAAGATACGAAGCCTGTCTTAATGATCAAGTAATCACTTTAAACACGTACTAATTATTTATGATAACCTAAATAATAGATAACAATGAAAATCTTTAGATGTGAATATCTCCTAAAAAAAAGTGTATGTCCATAGGAATTTTTTTCTTGTTTTTAGATGATCAATCCTTATTTTTATATAAGAAGATGGTCAGGGTTGCGGTCAAAATAAAAACAAAAATAGTTTACAACTATTTATTTTCCGACGTTTCGCCACACTTTGCAGGGCTTCATCAGGGCTGTTCAAAGGTAAAGGTTGAACAGCTATATTATATATATGTATATATAGTTGACCGTAAAAATTGATATATAAGAAGATGGTCAACCTTTACCTTTGAACAGCCCTGCAAAGTGGGACGAAACGTCGGAAAATAAATAGTTTTAAACTATTTTTGTTTCTCTTTTGACCGCAACCCTGACCATCTTGTTATATATCAATTTTTACGGTCAACTATATATACATATATATAATACATATTTTTAGTTGGGACACTTAATCCTGAAATACCCTGTACATCGGAGAAAAATATTCTGTAATGAAATAAATTTTTCGTATGCATCAGAGTACATACAGTATGCAAATGAAATAGAAACGATAAAAAAAAAAAATAAATTAGATATGGGGACTTCGCTGTTCTATCTATCTATCGATCTATCGTAATTTATTTATTGCAAGAGTCAGGAGGTAGGTAAGGGAGAGACAAAATAAATTATTTCCCAATAATTTTGATAATTTCCTGAAGGTCGTGTAAGTATTCTCTCAAATTTACTCTTTTCTTAAAAACATTTTTAGGAAACCTGTCATCTCTAACCGGTAATTATAAATAATTTTAAGTGAAATAAGCGCTTTGATGTTTTATTGGCCAGTAAAATTAGGGCAGAAACCGGAGTTACGTTGCAAAAGGTTTGATAGTAGCTTTTTTTCTGTTTTGTGCATAAGTACAGATACGTCATAAAACAAAAAATGCTAATAAATCTGACCGAGAGAGAACTTTTAAAATAAAAAAAAACTCAAAATTCTAGATTTTTTTTGCCAATATGATCTAAACGGTAATCCATAGCGAAATAAAGCTTAATTTTGGTCTGGAAAATAAACCGAGCAGGTTATTAAGCCTGTAAGACTTGGTCCTGGCCTGCTTGATCTTCTTATTGCAGTGGCGGGCTAGTGTCAGGTGTCTGTCAAGGATGACAGACCAAGATGTACTGTGCTGCCTGCTGGTCTATTCTCGTACCTTACGACCTTATAGGCTTTAGGGAGAGGACACTTGTTCTTCTGAAGAAAATAATACAGTCGGTCTTCTTGGGATTAACTGAAATATTAAGCCCTTACAGTTTCTTGTTCATCTCCACCTGCTGTAGAGCTGTCTCTGCATTCATTGAACTACTGATGGCTTTATCGTCGGCATAAGAAACTACTTTAGCCTTAACGTACTTGTCTCCAACAGTTTTAGCCGTATATACTGAGAAAAGTATTTTGGGAGAGATTGTGGTTCTCATATGGTTCAATTTATCGGTTTAACGGTTCGCAAAACTCAACGAGTTGAGAACCACTGGCCTAAATAGAGCTAACATTTTACGTCTAAAACAAAATTTGTACATTTTAAAATTATTTTTGAATATTGAAGTCTTCAAACTTTGTAGACCTATCGAAGGAAAAAAAGATTTAAACATGGCATTACGACATTTTGTCGATTCTCTCATTGCTCATGAATTATATGGGAATATAATTTTACCTCTAAGTAAATTTTTTTGAAATCTTTTTTATTTACAACTCCAAAATGGCAGTTAACGTTTGCCACTTGCTGCAAATACAAGACTTTGCAAATGCTTGATAAACAAAGGAAGCCTAAGCGTCGGTAGGCTTAAACGAGTTAATTTTTAAATTCAAAGGTTGGTGAAATTCCTTTAACTATAAAACACAATGAGTACAAATACTTATCTCTTGGGAGTTCCAATGCAAGGCTAACTGCCACACGTGTGGATGCAACACAAGCGTCCTTGGTTTGTGCTTGAAAACCGACACTTATCGGATCTGCCACACCTGTCTAAATAACCCGTCTATTGCGCATGCGGGAATTGGACTAGTTTTGGCAAACGTGTAAAGACACCTTTAAGCTTCCTGACAAATTGGATTACATGAATCAATGAACATTAGATATCATCGATAAAATTTGTATAAGGATACTAAAGGCTTTATGTAATCAATTAATTTTCTATGTTGTATTCATGTAAAAAAACTTATGTTTGATGTATTTCATTTTTAATTTAAGTTTTAATTATCAATAATGAAGGGATAGAGTGTAAAAAAAATGTGCTATCAATCGATTCAATTCAATTCAGTCGTCGATCTTGGTAGATGATAAAACTACCAAGCTCCCAGTTGGGATATTTCAGTATAAACATAGCAATAAGACAAATTTAATGAAACAATTGTCTAATGAACTGGTCCTATAATATATTTCTATATAAGTCGATTCTGATATGATCGACATAATGATATAAGGACATTATATGTTTGCTTTAAAACAATCTGACGTAGAAGCTCAAATCGTCGTTTTCACCAATCTTTCTGAGCTTTCTCGATATTAAAGGCGTTGTGAAAGTGAATCAGGCATCTCGCTTAATGTGTAACTTTTAAATCTGGGACTTTTTTATATAGATATTTATTTTTTATCATTAATTTTTACTCACTGGAAGCCAGTCAAGATGTTGAGGAGTGTTGATTTTCCAGCACCCGAAGGCCCCATGATGGCAGAGAGCTCTCCAGACTTGAAATTACCGGATATCGATTTGAGAACCGCCTTTGTCTCTGTAAAAAGAAAAAAAAGAAATATTAATATAAAAAAGTTTAATAGGGAATTTATTATTTCAAGTTTATAAGTATATCGTACATCTTAAATGAAAAGAAGAAAAAAAAATCTGTTTTTGTTAAAAACAAACATATAAAGATGCTCCTACATATTTGCCAAATTCCCGCATGAACAAGCGTATTCTATGGGTTATATGGATGGGTAGGAACAAGTTGAGTTTAAAAATTGAAAAAAAAGGGGGAAAAAAATATTGTTATTTGCATATATAATGCAAAACTTCAAACTTAGATCTCGATACCTATCTTCTTAATATCAAACAGGCATAAGCTACAATGCCTGTTTGATAGTGTTAAATAAGCATTTTTTTTTTTTAATTGTGAGAAATGTACAAAACACACCCAACACACAATATAATAAAGCTTGGTATGTTTAACAATCAACAGTTAATTAATTAATAATAATTAATTTAGATAACATATTTTTAATTATTAACCTTGTTGAGGATCGATATTTGTGTATTTAAGCAATCTATTGTACTGGCTAAGAATATTTATATGGAGGTCGCCACAAAGAAAAATATAAACATTATTATTAACATGGTCAATAGTTGACATTAGTTGATACGGATTTATCAAATACTCGTAAATCTGGATCAGATATGTGCAAAATAAAATCGATAAATAACACATAAATTTTAGATATGGGTCAAAGCCTTGGTAATGAGGCCAAATTGATGCATGTATCTTCTAATAAACCCACTAACATTTGAACTTCAAACCCATTACATTATTTTTTTTTTTTTGTAATAATTACTATAACAACTGGGTCATACGATGGAGGAGAGATTGTATTCAGATTCTAATGGGCCGTTTGCTAAGAATAGAACAGACTTGAATCGTAGGCATAAATAAAGCCTAGATAACCTAGGTCATCTAGGATGTCTTGAGGCGTCGGAGACCGAGTGGCATCCCAAGAACTTAATTGAAATAAAAAAAAAATATCCTGTAAAAAAATTAAAATAAATAAATAAACTTGATATCTTTCCATCAGCCACAAAAGTCTGGCTTCTAAATTATGACTTTCATTCCGATTGACGGAACTGACATAGATTCGATATCGACCTTCTCTCTCAGGCGTAAGAAAAGGTTGATAATAAGTGAAATTTAAATATAAAAGAAATATTTTATATTTGCAAAAATTCAAATTATTTTATAACATGGGTAGACAACGGACAACGTACATTTTTTCTGATTTTTCAAAATTCATCAAACGTTTACAAAATATTGATCATTGATCATATTAATCATTGATCATTCAGTCACCAACCTTCCCTCTACGCCACAACCCCTGATGAAGACCTGAAACTCAGGTCGAAACGTCGGAATAAAATAAATAAATATGGTTTTGTTTATTTATGTTGTTCTTTGCTGACCGCACCCCCCGACAAACTTCTTCAAGCGTTTACAAAATATATTTGTTTTATAATAGCCAAAGTAGGTGGAACCATTATTTGTGCTTCCATTCAAAAATTAACGGTCAAAATTATAAATTTATTAAAAGTTTTTTTTTAAATATCTTTATTGAAATTTACAACTGTATATTATATAATACATTCAGTAAATATGATCTCAGTTAAAATGGAGTGCTATAGGCGTGTAGAGAAATACCTATTGGTAGCACTCTAATGACATTTTACATTAGCAGGTCTCGTGGCCATCTTCTTTTCAGGCGCCTAGGAGGATTGTCAGGAATGGAAGAGGAGCCAAGGTTAGAAACTAGGGGATTTGAGTGGTTAGGGAATTTATAATGGAAGGAATGATATCTAGTTCGGGCTAGATCGGTTACATAGGGAACATTAAGGTCTTTATGTATGATTTTATTTGTAACAAAGTAAGGAGCATTGAGGATTTTACGAAGGATTTTGGATTGCAATGATTGGATACGAGAAGAATTCGAAGGTTTAGTGGAGCCCCAAAGCTCAACTCCATATGTCCAGATTGGCCTTATTACATCCATGAATTGGAAGTTTAGACCGTTTTTCCAGTAAGAGCTGTAATAGTCGAAATCGACATGCAGTTTCCTGTCTTTTCAGTCTTGTGAGAGAATCCCAGGTTAGTTGCTTGTCCAGATGTAGTCCAAGGTAGGGGATCTGTTCGTCAGGGGTAAGATCAACATTATAAAAGGAGACTATATGGCAGTCGGTAGGTTTACGACGAAGGGTAAAGGTGATTTATTGGGATTTGTGGGAATTTATCTTAATCTTTCAATTACGACACCATTATTCGAGGGCTGTGATATGGGATTTGAGATTTTGGGATACGATTAATGGGTTATTATTAACAGCGAGCACACATGTGTCATCAGCATACGTTGTGAAGATAGTGTTAGGATTCGTTGGAATGTCAGTTGTATAGATGGTGTAGACCGAGAATAAGTAAAAGTAAACTTTAAAATAATATTCTTGGGAATATATGAAGCTGTTATAGTAGCTATTAAAATAATGACAATTATTAAGTGAATATGCGTTTTCTTACCAAGAGAGGAGTTAGGCCACCTTCAAAATTAACAAACAGATTGGTTATAAAATTTGAAGGAGCCCAACTGCATTCAACATAATTTAAGATTTAAGATGCTTCAAATTAAAAAAAAAAAATCTGATTTACATATCTTTATAACACTTCAAAAAACATAATTTATGCGATTCAAAACATTTTTTAACTTCATAACGTAAAAAATTCCAACATAAATTAGAAAAAAAATTTACTACTCATCTACTTTTTGTGTGTTTGAAAGGGATTTGAAGAAATCTTGATGTTGCGATGATATATATTGTAATAGGTGAATTATGTCCTTGAATTTGGCTGATATTTTTACACAGTGGTGTCGATATATTTTTTAACTTCTTGATCCACTCGACGTGGTCATAAATTCAGGATTTTAAAATTTGCATTCTTATTCATTGATGTCTTAAAGAAAATTTGATGCGGTTCATTTCTGACAAAACGCATCCAACATATTTTTAACGAGTTTATTCATTCCACGTTACAAATCTTTATCCTTTTAAAAATTGTTTCGTCTAATAATTTTTTTTATACAAAATCTTCTTGTCTCATTTCATTTACAATAAAGTTAATACCTTTCCGACACTTTTTGATAATATTGTAATAATCTCGGAGGAGGGACAGTAATTTTTTTAACATTTCTACTACGCTAAAATCTCTATCATTTGGTAAAATTGAACATCCCCTGATATTAAAAATTTATGATCTCTGATTTCAACATTATTTTCAAAAGTTTGGACATTTTTTAATCACATTAAACATATCTTAATTTAATAAATGGATTTAGGCCAATTTCAAAATAAACGACATAAATATTGAACTAACTCTGAAATGTTATGTGTCCAGAATAATCGTATTTACTCGGAATGTAAGTAACCTCCAATGCTTTATCGATAGATTTTGAGATTTTTGTACAAATTGAAATTGTACATGTAAACACGAGTTATAGGAAATTATTGACAAATCGACTTACGCCACTTTAAAAATAAACGGCTCATATATTACCTGCTTTATTTATGAGTTTAGAGTAAAAAAATCCTTACATAATAATAATACTAATAGTTTATGTTATAATTTTTTAATCTAAAAAAGAGTCTAATATATAAAATAATTCAGTCCGTAGAGTCATGATGCATTTCCAAAGTCATCTACGAGTTCATCTGGGTTGGTCACCCCTGTTTTGTAATATGAATCTGTGAATTTTATAATGACACTTACAAAAGGCTATTAGGTCTTTCAGTTTAATATAATTTAAGTTGTCTTTTGCCTAACTTAAAGACACTTTTCCTCCTCTGAACTAGAAATCGCCATTTCCTTCTTCTCTGATTCCCAAATGCTCCAAAAAGAATAGGTCAAAGATAAATAAATTAGTCTCGCCCATGCTTCCTC
Organism: Halyomorpha halys; assembly: GCF_000696795.3. Classification (NCBI taxonomy): domain Eukaryota; kingdom Metazoa; phylum Arthropoda; class Insecta; order Hemiptera; family Pentatomidae; genus Halyomorpha; species Halyomorpha halys. Next base: position 694,440 of record NW_027111728.1, read on the forward strand.
AAAGGAGATAATGTTGTCTAATCGTTTACTAATGTAATCTTGGCCTTATTTTCGTTTAGCTTCCTCTTTACTGTAAACAGTACAGGAGATCCAAGCGTAAATTCCAGCCCATAGAACCTACAACTCAAAATAATTTTAAAAATTATATTCTACTGAACTTAAAATTGGCGCATTCCTGGTGGTTCTAAAACTACTACTAATAAGCTAATTAATTTGATAAAGTAACGAATTGGTTTAAATAAAAATAAAGTCTCAAAACATTCTTTATTTCCTTAAAAGTCCAATGCTTAGGTCATCCTCAAGGATTAAGGTAGTCCTTAATCCATAACATAACTTAGATAAAATATTTCAAAAACTTTTTGCAGGTTATTCTGCCCCGGTAATCAGTGTTCTGTCGTTTAAGTTCTAGGGTACTCACCCCTTCTGTATGTTTTCCAGTTTCTTATTTCAATTGAAATAATTCAAAGAATACAACAAAAAAAATACGTGAGTTAATACACGCCGATTTTCCGGTAAAGAAAGAGGCTGATTTATCTATCAGGACTTTAATTTTTTAATTAAAGACATGTAGATCAGATTCGTTATCTTGGACTACACCTTGCCAAACGACTAACCTGGAATCCTCACACAAGACTAAAAAGACAGGAAACTGCACGCAGATTCCGACTATTACAGCACTTACTAGACAAATGATCCAAACTTCCAATTCATTACAAATGACTGATCTACATGACGATAATAAGGACCATCTGGACATACGGAGTTGAGCTTTGGGGCTCCACTAAACCTTCGAATTCCTCTCGTATTCAATCCTTACCAAAATCCTTCGTAAAATCCTCAATGCTCCTTACTTTGTCACAAATAAAATCATACATAAAGACCATAATGTTCTAAATGTAACCGATTTAACCTGAACCAAATGTCTTTCATTATCAACTGTCTAACCACTCAAACCCCCTAGTTTCTAACCTTGCATACTCCATTTTAACTAAGATCATATTTACTAAATGTATTATGTAATATACAGTTGTAAATTTCAATAAAGATATTAAAATCGTTGTAGATCTTGATAAAATTTTAATTTGATTTGTTTCTTATTGAGAAAGGCTAGAAGATTTAACACCGTCAGTCACCTGATTGATTGGGAGATAAAGAATTCAGCTGTTTGAAATGATAAGATACTCTCAGGTCCCCCAAAACAAGAAATGCCAAGGTTACGGCTAGGAAAGTTTATCAAGTGAATTTGCGTGTCTAGCGGAACTTCAATCAAACATTTTTTTTTGTTTTGCGAAACTGAAATTTACCCTGGTGATTTAACTACTCCGCTTGAAAGGTAAAGGTGTTACATTTATAGTTCCTATTAACATAATGACAATCATTAAGTGAATAATATGAGTTTTCTTAACATAAATGGAGTTAGGCCACTTTCCTAATTCCGGTGGTACATATAGTAATAAGTAAATTATGTCCTTGAATTTCGCTGTTGTAATTTATCTGATGTTTTTACAGTTGTGTCGATATAATATTTCTAACTCCGCTTGAAAGCTCTTGATGGTTGTTTCTGAACAACCATTTCTCAATATCGAGAATTGTACAGTACGGGTTTTTCCCTCCTGAAACCTGTACTTCGGACAGTCAAAAGTGGTTGTTGGAACAAGAGAGAAAAATTTTATTCAAAAACAAGACAATTCTTTTTAATCTTACAACATACAGGCATAACAAGTGAACAATTTATAACAATTATAATAATAGTATATCACTTTTTTTTCATTGCTTTGGTTCTTTTATCTTTTTCATTTTTTTTTCTTTCTATACTTTATTTTTTTTATTTGTGTTAATTCCCCTTTTATTATCTTTCTTCCTTTTCTGTTTTTTTTTTCATATTTTTTATTTCAACCCAATGTGACTTTCCTCTTTTTTTTTCTTTCTTATTTTTCTCCTCTTTAACATGAATAGGACACACCTAAAATACAAAACCCTTGTTAAATATATGAGTTTATAAAAATATAAACTCGTGATATATACGTCATATAATTGATAAAAGTGGTGATATATATAATAATAACTAATAGATATAAAAAAGGAACAAATAAATGTAAAAATAATAAAAAATATATATAAATAATTAATATTTATTGATTCCTTTTGAAAAAAAAAAATTTTTTCAATCAAATTAATATTTAGTATACACTAGTTTATATATTTTTCGGTATAACAACTTCTAAAATCAAGCGCTCTTAAAAATTCATATATCCTTAATTTATGCATTTCTTGACGTTTCGGAACAATTCTTGCCCATTTTCGAACACGATACCTAAGGCCATACATTAGGCATTGTCAAAAATCTTTAAAAACAAAATTTTTATATAAATAATTGAGCTAAATAATAATAACCTCCAAAATATTTCGCATAATTATAATTTAAAAACATTTATATTATGTATTAAAATTGACATCCATCTTATGAAAACATAATTTTATGACTAGATATAGGAATTTCGTGCAGTAGAAAATCGAAAAAACCCAAAATGTGCAAAATCTTGCAGTAAAAACTAAAATTGCACCGCACCAGATTATTAACAGACAATTCTAACTGACCTCTGTAAGATAGTTTATCACCTTTCACTCCGCATATCTAAATAGGTTAGAGAAGTTAAACATTTGAATTTCCCATATCAGATCGGTTAGTAATCATCTCTTCCTCCCACCCCCCAGCATGGAAGGAGAAATAGAAAAAATAATTATTATTGTTGTCGATTTTTAAAATGTAATTCATGATTTCGCTAATCAAGAGTGAAGAAAGGAAAATGTTTAAATAAATAATAATAATAAATCTGTATTATCTAGTTGTTTTCCTCATTATTATATTAATTCACCACTTGTAAATTTGCAGCTTTATTATTCAAAATCCTTTCAGTTATTATTATTATTCATGTATTTACTTTAATTTTAATGGTTATTATATTATTTTTCTTTTTTACTTTATTTTCATTTTAGTCTTTGTTAATTAAATTATTAGTTGCATTACTTGAGATCAATTCATATTGAACTTAGCTTAAAAATTGTATAGCCTCCACAAGGCCATAATAGTCTAAACTGTAATATTTCAATTTCATTAATGTCTATCACTTTTATGTATTATTTTGGCACTGACCGATAGATGTCATCTTGTCGGATCATATTGGATGTAATTTTTTAAACGAATAAAAAAAAAGTTGTTTATTTTATTGGAACAATCCCATTTCTTTTTCATTTTATTTTATTAGAAGTTGGTTACCTTACGATTTATGATATGATAAATGGTATTTTTTAAAATTTTATACGTACGTTATTACATGTTTATATTTATTTAATCATTGCAGTTACATAAACATTATTTCCTTTTTGTTTTGTTCAATATTAATGTCTATTTTTTTTTTTTAATTTATTATTATCAGAGATGTTTTATAATTTCATTTGTACTTTACTCTAAGACACTAAAGCCCATTTTCAATGTTTATTATATTATTCTAAAGCGACATGTCCCAGAATAAATAAAGAGTAAAACTATTGTCTGTCATGGCCATGAGCTCTAATTGGTAAAATACAGTTTATTTATTTTATTTGTATTTATTACTTTGTATAGACGTTTTTATTAATAACTATTTATGAATTGCCATGCGGCTGTAATAAATACACGATAAATATGAAGGTCCAAATAGCGTTCATGTTGCATTGAGGTGATTTTTTTTTTTTATCATTTATTTATTGTTATTTAAAACTGTATAACATATATACAAGTAAATGTGCTGTAGGTGAGATAGTGACATGATAGAACTCCAATAACATTTCTAGAGGAGAAGATCCCGAGGCCATCTTATTTTCAGACGCCTTGGAGGATTATTAGGTAATGAAGGAGAAGCCAGGTTAGAAACAAGTGGATTTGGGTAGTTGGGAAGTTTTCCATGGAAGGAATGGTATCTGGTTTCGGCCAAATCGGCAACATATGGGACATTGAGGTCATGATGGATGACTTGATTTGTGACGAAGTAAGGGGCGTTAAGGATTTTGGACTGTAAGGATTGGATTCGGGAGGAATTTGATGGTTTAGTGGAGCCGCAAAGCCATGTAGTCATGTAGATCAGTCTTTTGTAATGGATTGGCAATTTATACAGTTTGTCTAGTAAATGTTGTAATAGTCGTAATCGACCAGCAGTTTCCTGTCTTTTCAGTCTTGTATGAGGATTCCATGTCAGTCGTTTGTCGAGATGTAGTCCTAAATAACGGATCTGTTCGACAGGAATAAGTGGGGTATTATTAAAGGATACTGTTGGGCAAGAGGTCATTGGTTTACGACGAAGGGTAAATGTGATATGGTGGGATTTATTTGAGGTGATTTAAAATTCATTTTTTGTTTTAAACAGCAAGAAAATAAAAAAACTACACATTAAAAAAATAAATTATACATAATGAACTTATAAAAAATTAATTATATAGGAGGAAAATGTTTGAGTTAGTAACTATGTGTACTATATATTTTGAGTTTCTATTGGGCCTAAATTGAGCACTATGACCCACAGTGACAAATCATTTTGGCCTATGACGATAAATCAGTTAACAAGACCAAATTATTTATAAAACGGTCCGCTAATTGAAGCTAGCAGCCCTAGCGTATTATTACTATTCAAGGTGAGTTACTAATGGCAGCTATAGGAAATTATTTCTTCACGTGCTATAATTTCTCTTAGTGTATTCATCTAATAAGTGATTGGTTTCTTAATAAATAAAAAAAAAATAAAATAAAAAAATAAAATAAAAAAAAAGTTGCAAGAACATTAAATCAAGATTTACATTAAAATTGTAACTGATATTGATATCTATGTCCTCTTTCGTTCCAGTCAATAATATAACCTCCCCAAACACACCGGTATCCCTCAAGGATACTGTCTAAGTTCAATATTATTCAATTTATTCATAAATTACTATTAGGATGTTAACACTTAAGTAAACCGTTTAATATTTCATATTATCGAATTCACACAGTCACTAATAGACTAAAAATGGAGGTTACATCTAAATATTGAAAAGAATAGAAGCCATAAGTTTTACCAAGCGACAAATTATACAAGTCATTTTAGACAATAAACTGTTATTCAACTAGCAAATTAATTTAAAGTTATCAAACACAAGTGAAATAATGTACATAATGATTCAATATTTAAATAAAAAATATCCTCAAATACCTCACTCTATAAATCAGTACTAAGACCAATCATAACATATGCCTGTTCAATAACTTCACTAATTTAACCAACTTAAAAAAAAAAAAAAGTATTCCAAAACTAATGCATAAGAATTGTATACAACTGTTCATACTGTTATTAATAATTAAATTATTTTATAGATTTATGTAGTGTTTGAATAGAAAAAAATATTGTTCATATTATTATCTACATTTGTAAAAATATACAATGAAAGGTAAATCATGTAAGAGTGAAAGAGTGACATTAAATAAAACAGATGTAAAGGTGGAGGCATACAAACTATCAATAACTTGAATAAAATAATAATAAAAATAAAAATAAATACAAAATTGAATAACTAACATAATAAGGAGTAGTGAAGAGATACATCAGAAAATATATTATTGAAAAGGTCTCTCAATTTAATTAAATAAGAAGATATTATAAATGGCATTGAAATGAAAAGAGTTAAGAAAACCGTAATTTGGAATAACAAAAGAATGAAAAATTTATTTCCCATCAAGTTATTTGTTCTTTTTATTTTAAGATGTTGAGGGGAAAAATATGAAACAATGTAATGCTACAACAATGTTTAATTGTGTAACCACAAGACATTATTTCAAGGAAAAAAAAGGATATATATAACAATAAGGAATAAGATTACCAGAAAATGGGAAACCTGAAACGTCGTACAAGAAAATATAGAATATTCATAATATTCTAATGGAAGTAAATTTTTCACCTCAACACATAAATAAATAGAAAATTTCACACCTTAATATTAATAGAAAATTTAGTAAATATTTTTTGAATTTAAATAGGAAGTTGGATAGTTGGGAGTTTTAAGGAAATCTTTGATACTATTCTCAATAAATTTAGAAAGAGTTGGATACACTCTAGCAATTACCTAATAATGCATTATTATTAATTAGATATTAATGTATTATTATTAAACATGCATTTCCTCTTCATAAATAATACAATGATAGCTTGTGTAACTAGTAGATATACATTTAAGGAGGAATATTCTTTGTTCTATTTGTTATGCCAGGCGTTTATCAAAGTGACAGTAAGCTATTAATGTATTACAATATATAGTTAAAATAAGCTATTAATGTAATGTATTACAATATATAGTTACAATAAGCTATTAATGTATTACAATATATAGTTACAATAAGCTATTAATGTATTAGAATATATAGTTAAAATAAGCTATTAATGTATTACAATATACAATATATAATTTTCCCAAATTTTTGAAAATAATGCTAAAGACTTTCGTACATTCCTAAACTCCCAACTATCCAAACTCCTGTTTAAATCCAAAAAATCTTAACTAAATTTTCAATTTTTTTGATATTCCAAATTACTGTTTTCTTAACTCTCAGTCACTGTTATTGTGTCTCCTTAGTAATTGAATTAATAGATCTTTTCAATAATGTATACTCTTATGCATCAGTTCACAACTTCATTATTTTAGTTAATAATATTTGAAATTATAGTTATCCTCCTTATTATTTTATTTAAGTTATTGATACTTTTTATATATCCACTTTTACATCTGTTTTATTGAATATCACTCTTTTTGCTCTTATACTGACTCTACTTTCTTTGTTTCTTTTCATTTTTAGTCCTAATTCAGACCTACTTAGTGTTCTAAACGTCGGCAATAAATAAGTATTCGAGAACCATTTTTTATTTCTTCTTGACCACAGAGCTAACCATCTCTTTCAAATTCACATATGGCGAATTATCTAGATATATAATATTCACTGATTAATATTATTGAAAAATATTTATAAATATTTTAAAATTGAAATGACATCTCCGTTTGAACTAATGAAGGATAAAGGACATTAAACTTTTCTAAATTACTTTAATGACTTCGATAATAAAATACAGGCCATAAAAATCTTTGCCGAGTTATAGAGAAATCTTGAACTTGCTCCTTGAAGGCCAACTGGCTCTGATTGATGCGTATAATTGCACATGTTGTAGTGTTTAAATCTTATACAATATAAACAATAATTTAAAATAAAAATATTCTTAAAAGATATTAAATATTTACAATGTTGGAGGGTAAAGGTTTGGCATTGGGCATCAACGTCTATCTGGTACGCCGATAAGATTTTTTAATTTGGAAAAATCAAGTTCTCTATTTGGTATGAGGATGTAATTTAAACTCGTTTTAAGTTTAATATAGTTAATATAATCAATCTCAATTTATGAAAGTGACACATAACGAAAATAATAATTATCAGAAAGTATAAATTACACAGTAAACTTTAAAAAGATTAAAAACCACCAACATTCTGAGATTTCAAGTAAAATCAATATGTATTTATCAGTAAATTTTTAGATATAAGATGAAATGTTCAAATTCTTCAATTATACATATTCATATTTCATATAAAATGTGTATATAATAAAAAATACAATAATTTTTTTTTAATATTGGTAAATTTTAAGCAATAAATAAAAAAGAAGGTTAATTAAATTGTAAATAACTTAAGCTCTGTAACTAAGTGATGATAGAGTCCTAACCTGTTGAAGGTAGGTTTTATTGTCGATGTATTAAGTAAAAAAAGGAAACAAAAATTAAAGAGTAATTTTTGTAACGTATGTTTTGTAAGTGAATAGCCAATTGTATGCAATTATAAAACTGAAATTAAGCTGTAATGATATTAATTTGATATTTGTTTTTTGGTTTTAAAAATTATACGATACGAGCAATTGATCAATGATTGAGGTATATTCAAAAATATTGGTATTATTTGAGAAAATAATATGGTAATAATATAAAAATAATTTTTAGGTTGTCTCCTTCATAATGGATTAAGGGTCGAAACGTTGGAGGATTAAAATAAACTGAGAGTAAATTGGATCATTTTAGTTGATGGATTAATATAAACTACTCCCAAACAATTAATTAATAATATATTAAATTAATAAACTAAAATCAATCCCTTAAGGATACAATTTATATTACAGGGTATACATGAGTTAAAGACGTAATGTGAAGAAGTTGTGTTTGGGTCGCCTTGAAATAAGATTGTGTACCCATAGACTTAATCATCAATCAGTTTGTTTTATCATATAGGTTCGATTTATTTATATGGTAGGCCATTTGTAAACATTTTAAAACCTACATCCGTTCACCAATAATCATTTCGATTTTTTAAAAAAAAAAAAATGAAATTTCTCTGACATTGACCCAATACGTAAGCAAATGAAATGCCCTGACCAATTTGAGTGTTTTCAGTGGTGGCCCTTGCTAATATTTCATTTATTACTTTAATATTGAAATATTCATTGAAATTAATAAATTATTCCAGTAATTAATGATTAATATATCAGTCATTAATATTAATATTAATTATGAAACAGAAAAAGTTCATTCATTATAAAGTAATATTATTGTTTAATTATATGAATACCCCAAAACATTAAAAATCAATAAAGATGTTTTCATAAAAAAAAACTACATAGGAAGTAATTTCACCTTACCATTATAATACATATAACAAATAAACTTCCAAGTAAATAATCACGAATTAATCTAATAAGTTAGATAGTTTCCTTTGAAGTTTGTGAAAACCCAAGCAATCGGGTAGCAACACGTAATAATAGAACATTGTTTCTCTCTTTTTATATTATTTGTTTTTGTAATACTTTTTTTTCTTTCTTTCTTAATTATATAAGTATATATTTTCTTTTTATTTATTTTTTCATGATTGATTTTTATTATTTATAATTGCTGTTGTTGGTTATAATATTGTATATAGTTAGGGCTGTCCTTGCAGACTATAGGCTCCCTCTCCTATAGTATAAAATTAAAATCTTTAAGGGTACAACTCTTTAAGGGTCAAGTAAGGGTTTAAGTACGTTGTAAGGAAGTACTGTCACTAGACTAACGGTTGTGCAAGGAGGTGATTTGGTCTGAATATACCGCCAGATTTTTACCCAATTAAGGGTATACAATTTATTAGGCTGGGTGGACCCCAGGGGGCTCCAGAACTTACAGGGTTGACTCATGGCTACAGTGTAACAGAAAACAATTTTCTGCCCAGTAGGATTCGAACCCGGGTCCTTGGAGATAGTAGCATATTGCCTTACCACGGTGCCACCGAGCTCCCCCTCTCTGCCATTAGCAACTGTTAAAAACTAACAAATAAGACCAACCAGGTCGAATGAAATAATTACGCCTCTTCTCTATACTCCCTCTCCCTCTCTCTCTCTCTCTCTCTCTCTCTCTCTCTCTCTCTCTCTCTCTCTCTCTCTCTCCCCCCCCCTTCCATCACCCTCACCCTCTCTCATGAAGTTCATCAAATTTTTGAAACTTTTCACTTTACAGAATTCTTCAAATGAATGTATGTTTTTCCATCTTAGACTATACAATGGAGTTTCACCATGACACCTTTAAACATCATACAAAAGCTACTTCAAAGAACATTTCTACTATCAACAAATAGCTTGAATCTAAAATAGGATTTAAAATATTTTTTCCAAATCCGTTTCGCAATCTCAAAAGAGGGTCTGCTTGCGGCGGTTAAGGTTCCACGACACTTAGGCTGGGAATCCAGGACAAGGGCAGATCGGGCACTTAAACATGGTCGCATCTCGGAGTACGTACCCTAAAAGAAGAACGGAGGCTATTCGTATGTCTGTCGTAAATAGCAGCGAGAGCACGTTCGAGTCCTCACGATACTACGGCATGCTGCAATATATGGGCTCCGAGGTCCTTCCTCATAGTACACCTCGAAGACCAACTAAATTATCTCTTTGTTCAAGAAGACCATTGTCTTGGTACCGTCTTTAATATTTCACAATGCTCGCTTACTATGATTATTTATATTTAAAAATTTGGTGCGGTGGGCACGTCAAAAAACGCTTCCTTACCACAATCAATTTTTATTTTTTCCGTTACTACAAAAATTCGAATTTTACAGATTTATATATATTATGTACATTGTAATATGTAAAGATGCCTCAGGTTCTTCTAGTCAGCATGGCAGGATATCATTACTCTTAATAGTAGACATATGTTGTTTAATAAACCTAATGGTACTGTTTGTTATTTCATTTGTTTATTTATTTTTTTGTTGAGGGTAATCTTGGTAATATCATTTATAAAACTATTTGCACGAATTTGTTTGCGTTTGAGAGATCACGATCCATAGGCTCATTTACATATCAGTAACTGACTTCGTTGACCTGTCTGCGATAAATTACTTGAAAAATTCCATTGTACGTCTAATCGGAGAGTACCACGATAACTAATCGGCCAATTGAATAATTGCCGCTCATCTCGCAATAAATTGCAATTAATTGGTAACCCATGAAATGGCCTTGTTGAAAGCCTTGCCAATAACCAAGATAAGCATTCATACATTCTTTAAAAGAGGAAATTAACGATGGTTGTCAATGTAGGTCCATTTGTTATTCTGATCTATATCTATGCAGAAAATATTAAAAGATAATTATAGATTCGATAATTATTACATCAATGAACTGTCGATTATGATATCTTTCTTATCGATATTTGATGCGGTAATGTCTGACCCCAATGATCTGAGATTGAGAATTGGCCTAAGATAAATGAAGTCATTTAGTTTCTGCATGTCTTCTGAATCATAATACGATGTTTTCATTCACTAAGTTACCAAATCTGAAGCCCCAATTTTTACAAAGCGCCGAAAACATATAAGTAATCACATTTTCACAAACTTTTTTTTTAATAATTTATTTATTGATATTTACAACTGTATACATATATACACATCAAGTAAATTTGCTGTAAGTGATATTATGACATGATAAAAACATGTGGAGAATCTACCCATTGATAGAACTCCAAAAACATTTCTAAAGGAGAAGATCTCGAGGCCATCATCTTTTCAGACGCCTAGGAGGATTATTAGGTAGTGAAGGAGAAGCCAGGTTACAAACGAGTTGGTTTTGGAGGTTGGGAAGTTTATTATGGAAGGATTGGTATCTGGTTCTGGCCAAATCGGCAACATAGGGGACATTGAGGTCATGATGGATGATTTGATTTGCGACAAAGTAGCATTAAGGATTTTACGAAGGATTTTGGACTGTAAGGATTGGATTCGAGAGGAATTAGATGGTTTAGTGGAGCCCCAAAGCTCAACTTGGTATGTCCAAATAGGCCTTATAATAGGCACGTAGATCATTCATTTGTAATGCGTTGGAAGTTTGGACCGTTTGTCTAGTAAATGTTGTAATAGTCTGAATCGACGAGCAGTTTCCTGTCTTTTCAGTCTTGTATGAGGATTCCATTCCACAAACTTGACCCTGATTTCTTGGTTAAAGTATGTACGATACCATAGTTAAACCCTTGAAAGATCTCTTAAATTCACAGAACATAACAATGGAAAGACAGAAATATATGAGGAGGTACTATTCGATACTAATTGAAGATAAAATATAATATTGTAGGGGTAAAAATTATACAAAACAAATTATAAAAAAGACATATTAATAATCATAATTTTAATAAATTATATCATTAAAAAATATTTTTATCATTTGTTTTGTATAATTCTAAAACCTACAATATTATATTTCA
>NW_027111728.1:706653-715005 GCF_000696795.3 Halyomorpha halys
GTCATTTGTATGACTATACCCCCTCATAATCAACTGTTAAAAAATATATATAATATAAGTTATATCAACCATGTAAAGAAAAAAAAATCTACTAAATTCATTGTTATGTATATTTTCAAGTTTGTTTGCTATTATTTTATTTTTCTCTGAATCGTTTTGTTTTTCAGCCCTGATGAAAACCTGAAATTCAGGTCAAAAGGTCGACACAAATAAATAAATTTTGTTTATTTTTGTACCTTTGCTGACCACACCCCGACTATCTTCTTATATCAACCTACGGAGAATTATAAACACCTCATTGAAAAAAAATATATAGTTTTAAAATTGTTTCCTTATTTTATTAAAAAAATCCAAATTGAACTCCCAAAATGTACTAATTCCATATAAATCAGTTGTTCAAGCACGTTTTACAAATGCCTCATCCATTTAAAGATTATGTTAAATCAATTATAGAAAATTGGAAATAATTAAAAATTTATCAATTATAAAAAAATGAACAATTATCCCCGATCTACAAAAGAACTCAAATCAAGACTTACAACTCAATTCAATAAAACAAAGTTTTTCATCTAGTATTTACTGGGCGTTTCATAAATGAGTAGTCATATTGTGGGAGCAGATATACCTTAAGAGGAACAAAATGGTCTATATGACCCATAGTCTAGATTCTGTACGGTAAGAGATAAAAATCAAATTTTCAGTTTTTAGCTGTTATCCGTGCATTTTCTCAGGAAAAGTCAAATTAATCTACTTTAAGGCTCCCATGTAAGATGAAGTAAATTAAAAATGATTTATAATTAAAAAGTAAATTTTTTGAGAGAAAATTATTTTGAGAAATAAATGAGTTGGATCTGACAGAAAATAGAATAAGGGTTCCAGTTACGTTGAAAATTAAAGTAATGAAGAGTAGTAGTTGCTTCAATTTTTTATTGGAAGAAAATAGTTGACCGTATGAAGTAGACTGGAAGAAGATAGAAGTCCGGGTGGCGGTCAATAAAGGTTTCAAAATAGTAACAAAAAACTATTTATTGTTAAGCAACGTTTCGCTCCACTTTGCAGGGCTTCGTCAGGGCTGATAAGAATGATAATTCTTAAGCTTATAACAGCGTCATTCTTATCAGCTCAATCATATCTTATCAGAAACAATAAATTGTTTTTTGTTTCTATTTTGAAACATTTATTGACCGCCAACCGGACTATCTTAGTGCTAACATAATAGCTAATTATTCAAACACCTGCATTATGCATAACAATGGTAATTAAAACGTTGACGTTACTAATCAAAACGTTGACAGTGTTGATTAAGACATATTATTATTATTTTTCTACAGAATTCTTATGCAATATTTCGCAAACTCCCAGCGACACTTATTCACCCTTAACTTCATCTGCGTTTCAGTTGTTGGAACCAACAAGAAACTCCCAACTCACTTTTTTTTTTTTTCTTTACCTCCTTTATTAAACAGATAAACAGAAAAAAATATATATATCTACTTATATGCATACATATTTAGTGTCCTTCCTATGTCATATGGCATTATAAGGGGTTGGGCTGGGTCCGCTGAAGGTGGAGGTTACAATATTGGCCCAGGAGCCGCTGGCCGGGGGGTACAAAGAATGGGGAGGGTCGCTCACTGAAGGGAAAAGCATCGGTCAGTTCAATTCCAAATTTTAAACCTTTTAATATTATTTGGAGAGACAACTGATGGTACACAGTACCTCAAAATATAGTGAAAAAAATGGTGCAGAGGAAAGGAAAGTTGAGACTTTAAAAGGCCCTCCACCAACACTGACTGGATTCACACAAAAATCCCCAATCCTCTAACATAACTTGAGGGAGTGGTGTTGATATATACGATACAGCAAAACCTTTAAAAAATGGCGTAGTGAGACAAAAACATTGAAATTTCCAAAAGGCAAGGTTTTGCTGCAGAACTCCAGGAACACTTAATTGAAAAGGTCCTGTGTATAGGACGAAATTTTGACTGAAATTCAATTTTAACTTTAAGGTATATACGTTACATTGAAATCATCAGCAAAACACAGAAAAAATGAAAGGGTTGAGGAAAAAAAATTGAAATCTCCAAAATGCTTTGCAGTAATACTAACTTAATCCACATACCAATTTTTAATAATGTGTCTCGATTTAGAAGGGATGTAGAGATGCATACAACTTTAAAATTATCAATATAAAATTTACGACGAAATTTGCTCTTAATTTTATGGAATTGCTCTCTACCCAGAAAACAATGCTACAGCGAATTTAATCTCATTTGATTCAATAGGAGAAACTGAAGATGCTCGAATTCAGTGGAGTGTAAAGGTCTATTTATTATTTACGGGAAATATACATTTTTTTTTTTTAAAGCCTTGTATGTTTGTTGGTAATTTAAATATAAATAATAATTCTTAATAATCTTGATAAAAATATATTGATGTAAACATTAGATAGCGATGCACATTATAACAGAATAATTCACATGGCTAGAATTCTACCATACTTGTTAGGTTACCCAGCACTTAGTGTTGCCAGCCCCCATGGGTTTATCTAAGAACCTTGGTTGGTGGTTATCTAAGAACCTTCTAGTCACGTGAATTACTCTGTTATGCTGTGCATCGCTACCTAATGTTTATATCCATATATTTTGGAAGATACCCGAATATAGTAGAGTGCTAAATTGTATTTATTATTTACGGAGAAAAATCCATTTTTTTTTTTTTAAAGTCTTGTATGTTTGTTGGTAATTTAAATATAAATAATAAGTCTTAATAATCTTGATAAAAATATATTGATATAAACATTAGATAGCGATGCACATTATAACAGAATAATTCACATGGCTAGAGTTCTACCATACTTGTTAGGTTACCCAGCACTTAGTGTTGCCGGCCCCCATGGGTTGATCTAAGAACCTTGGTTGGTGGTTATCTAAGAACCTTCTAGTCAAGTGAATTATTCCATTATGCTGTGCATCGCTACCTAATGTTTAAATCAATATATTTTTATCAACATTATTAAGACTTATTATTCATATTTAAATTACCAACGAACCTACATCCCCTATTACCTTTTATTTTTGAAATTTATTGTAATTTATTATCGATAATCAAATAAGGAAACGAATAAGTGCATATGATCTACACATATATTACAAGGAAAATAGGAATTACTCAGTTTTTATCTGAAACAAAAGAAACAAAGTTGAATGTTTATGGGGATGTAATTCATTTCTATTGTTGGCAGTGATGCAACCTATCACACCAAAGAGTTCATGTGTACTAAAATAAATGATTGATCATGACATTCACGATTTTATAAAATAACCACTGATCAAATGTCACTGGAATACCATTAATTAAATATTTATTTGTAATATAATAGGTGGTTATTTATTCATACATAAATCTTTTATTTTTATGTATCCATTTCATAATTGATCGAGCTGTCTACGTCGGGTGTAATAAATTTTATCTATTATTGTATGGAATTTTACCTTCTTTAATTGATTCCGTGAAATATTTCGAAATTAAACATTGTATATGTTTTTTTTTTTCAAATATAAAACTCTAAAGATTATCTACATGATTGAATAATTAAAGTCTAACATGAACACTAATGAACAAATCATTGCTTTCAATCTATTCCTTCATCTTGCGTATTACAACTCCATGAACTATGTATCCAAAGGACCTTTCGTAAATACTGAATTTTACTTGTAAAGCGGTCAGGGCCGAGATTATTATCCCCCCAACTACCTTCCCCTGTTGAATATTCTTATCCTTATTCAGTAACAAGGAAAATTATTACCTTCGGGACTTTTAAGGGATTCTCATGGGACAAAGTAAAATAAAAAATTTCCAAGAGTGTAATTTTTTTTAGAATAAGTATCAAACAAAGGTATTCTTGTTATACTAAGAAGCATCAAGGTGCTTCATCTATAGGTTATGTCAAAATGAGGGAGTGAAGGCTGAACGAGAAAGTTAAAAAAATGCTTTTTGGAAGTAGAACTTTATTTATTAAAGAAAAAATTATCTCCCAAAAAATTAAACAGATTAATATTAATGTAAGAATAGAATTATCCACTCATTCATTATTTGACAAGTTTTAAACTACGAGGGATTGAAATTTTCAAGGTTTCTATTTATTTTTTTTAAATTACTGTAATAATATTGTTACATAAAACAGCATGGAGGCAATAACCTTTAACATTTGCCATCGAAAAATTCGAGTCTAGTGAAAGAATTACTTAAAAACTCTCTTGTTTTTTTGAACTGAGGAAGTGAATCTGCGACTGATCGCCTGGCTGGTGGTCTAGAATAATCCGAGGGACTACTCCTTTCTACCTCATTCTCCTCCAAGCAGCGCCTTTAAAAAACGCCTTTATTTCTTTTTAGTGACAACAAATAATGAGGCGTTTTTTATAATGGAATCCTCATGTAATATCTGACTAAATCAGTTAGTGAATGGAAACAAACTTTTTTCATTTTTAAGAAGCCTAAAAGGATCGGTGAGGGAGTGAAAAAACTGTGTTTTTAATTTTGTATTTACTACTTATAAATCTATTTCGGAAATATAATAAAATAAATATAACATATAAAATATAACCTCCATAGTAAAAGAAATGAGTGAAATAGTCCTTATTTTTTTCTGATGCCCCAGAGATATGATATATACATTTTCAGATTATGGTGAATATTATGGAAACAAATAGTTCTACGAAGAATAAAGTTATGAAATACATTATGGTGCATTTAACAACCTCAATTTGAGATCTAAACGTCATCTATAGGAGTAGTAATTTTCATAATATTTTTCAAAATGTATAAATAATAAATATTTATTTTTCTCTACTTAGCGAAAAAAGTTTCTTTTTTAAAACTGAGTCTTGGGAACTATTGAGCGCAGACAGCTTTATTATGGCTCATGTTTTAGCAAATTAAAACGGTGCTCTATTGAGTTTTGTAGTATAGTTGGTAGTTTAAAAGATATGGAGCATCGAATGAAATATGAGGGAACATTTTAGGAATCTTTAAAAGATAAAATGAACTTTAGTGGACTTAAATATTAATATTAATATTTACTTTTTAATGCACAGCCCTCGAAAATAAATCCCATCAAATCACCTTTACCCTTCGTCGTAAACCTACCGACAGCCCTACTGTCTCCATTAATAATATTGATCTTATCCCTGTCAAACAGATTCGGTACCTTGGACTACATCTGGACAAACGACTAACCTGGAATCCTCACACAAGAATCAAAAGACAGGAAACTGCACGTCGATTTCGGCTATTACAGCCCTTACTAGACAAACGGTCTAAACTTTCAACACATTACAAAAGACTGATCTACATGACTGTAATCAGGCCAATCTGGACATATGGAGTTGAGCTTTGGGGCTCCACTAAACCTTCGAATTCCTCTCGTATCCAATCATTGCAATCCAAAATCCTTCGTAAAATCCTCAATGCTCCTTACTTTGTCACAAATCCATAAAGACCTTAATGTTCCATATGTAACCGATCAAGCCCAAATCAGATATCATTCCTTCCATTAAACTCCCAAACCCACTAATTTCTAACCTTTTCTCCTCTTCTGTTCCTGACAATCCTCCGAGGCGCCTGAAAAGAAGATGACCACGAGACCTGCTAATATAAAACGTCATTAGAGTGCTACCAATGGGTAATTATATAAGGGTTTTACACGCCTGTAACACTCTATATTAACTGAGATCAAATTTACTAAATGTATTATAATGTACAGTTGTAAATAGCAATAAATAAAAAAAAAAACTTTTTTCCATTGTTTATATTTTTTACAGTTTTTGTATTCTTCACCATGACTGTTCGACTCATAAATTCTGTCTATGAAATATATTAAAATATGCAGAAGTTTATAAGTCAAGTTAATTAGATAAAATTTATCAACTTCTTCACAATGGGTGCAGATAAATCATAATTATCCGAAATAGAGAAATCGAAAATTGGTGTGAAACTAACCTGAATCAACTCCAATGGTTCGTTTTTTGTAGCCTCCGGGTTCCTGTGGTATCAGAGAAAATGAACTCTTTGATATCATGGTTAGAAAGCAATTAAAGAACGAATTGCAGTAACAGCTCCGTCAACCGAAGGATTAGTTCCTCAGGTAAAAGACAATAATGATAAGGCACGTAAGAAATGAGAGTATATTTGGCTTAGAGTATGTGACAATAAATTAGGAATATTAGATATTTCGACTCAAAGTATGCGCACAACGCACCCAATTTTTTTTTTCGAATAACTTGTCCATAACAGTTATTAAAAATTCTAGTGAAAAGTTATAAGTATTGTTCATTTTATCATCACTCGTTTTGGGCGGTAAAACTAGCTTTGACTTATTCGATTTTTTTTTCCCTCCCAGTACCACTAATATAATATATAATAATATAATATATACTAATATAATTCTTATTGAGATTATTAATTTTAATTTTTTTTTAATTTGCTAGCGGCCAACGACCCGATAGGTTGAGGGCATTAACCGCAACTACCCGTCAGATTGACCCCATGTTTAATCACATATGGCGTAGTTTATTTTTTGAATATGGAGATTAGCACAAAGAAATATAAGTTAATAATTAATTTTAAATATTAAAGAAAAAATGTTAATAAAATAAAAAAAAATAGTCGGTGTTACCATTCCTACATATCCTTCATACCTCAACTGTCTGACTCCAATCATGGTTTATTTAATTTTTTTTCAAAAATCTTATTTATTTTTTTTTAAATATCCAAATCATTTTAAAAAACATATAGAAATGTTTTTAAAAACATTGTTAAATCTTGCTGAAAAAATCAATAAATTAAATATATTAAAAAAAAATTTATAATAATAAAATATAAAATTTTCTATATTTCGGCTTTGTTTGACGGGACCAGAAGACTATTCATAAATTCAATTATATATTTTTTAAACTGTTAACAAATATATTTTGTATGAACATTTTTTACCGATGCTTTCTTGTTGTATCTGACCGTGAGAAATAATTGTCTGCGAGTTCAAGGATAGGCTATGATTCATTTTGAAACCTATATAAAAAATTTTCCTGTTTATCAAATCTATATAATATATTTTAAAAAAATCACTTAATATTAATTTTGTTTTACTCAAGTTTATTTTTTACAATTAATTTTTGTATGGCTACCATAAAAATAAAAAATAAAATAGAAAATAGATTTAATAAAATCCACCCATGCCATCAAAACCGCTCTCATGGATTTCGTTCTTATGGTTTAATAATAATTTAATTTTTTCAATTTTTTATCTCTAAGGAAATTATAATTATGAGGGAAATTTTACTTTATGCAAATTGTTCAAAAATAGTTTTTTTTTCTTTCAAAATTATTATTTCCCTTGAAAATAACTAATTTAAAAACATAAACAAATAA
Source organism: Halyomorpha halys (assembly GCF_000696795.3). Lineage (NCBI taxonomy): Eukaryota > Metazoa > Arthropoda > Insecta > Hemiptera > Pentatomidae > Halyomorpha > Halyomorpha halys. Next base: position 714,082 of record NW_027111728.1, read on the forward strand.
TTTCTAACAATATTTTATTACAACAAATAGATAATAAAACGAATTAATAATCACTAAGCTATTTTTATTGATTCAAATAAAAATCAACTTATAAATTACCACAAGCTTTCATTCTCATCAACTTGTATCAGATATGATGCATATTCTATAGATAAGTACAGGAGGGAAGTTGTGTCCTCATTTACTCTAATCTTCCAGTTTTTCAACCTACGACAAGGTCGTTTTATAACCTAGTAGAAAACAATTATAAAGAAAATTTTTTATGTTAAAAAAGTAAAAAAAGACAATCAAATTCATCAAATCATTTTCATGTAAGAAGCGTTGCCATTGTTTCTGTAATTACCTGGGAACACTAATCATTCCTAATTATATAAATTAATAATTTATTGGGAGGGTTTAATAAACTTTTGAATGTAACATTCATAAACGAAAAAGTATGTCTTCCTACGGATTGGTTACAACCATCGGAAATGTCCGATGCCAGTCCGATTCGATTAAAAAGAGATCCATTTCGTTTTGATTTCACATATGAATCAGGTACTTCCCAGTTTCGTTAGAATAGGGTAGTAATCTACCTTCTTTGTAATCTTGGAGGAAGGAGTAAAATTAAGAGGGTAAGCTACCAGGAAAACTGAAGCCAAATGGGCGGTCCTTATGATGAACTCTAGGGGCGTGGCAGAGAAGTAAGGTCTTGGGAAACTGCCATTTTTGAGCAAAAACCTCTGTGTTGTTTAAATCTTCCGTAATTTTCATGAATTCCTTTGTTATTCAGTGAATGCTTTTTATTTTTGATATTTTCAGGTGTAAAAGTATAAATCCTAATTTTTTCATCATTAAAATTATTTTTTCCTATAGATAAAATGTTATTCTTATTTATAGTAGTTAATTTTTTCAATTAATTATTGTTCTCACCTTAGACAAACG
>NW_027111728.1:719401-729993 GCF_000696795.3 Halyomorpha halys
TTCCGGCCCCATTTTTAGTATCTTTTGTTAATTCGAATAAATACGAAAAGTATTTATCAATCAACAAAAGTTGATAAATAATAAAATATATTGGAAAGGACTGGCCTGGTAATCCTGTGAGCTGTAGTGAGGTTAAGAGATGGATATTAGAGTTACACAAGGCACTATTGTTTAAAACATCAAACGATCGGCACCGCACGGTCTTGCTTCCACGAAGTCTAGAAGACTACTGTACCTAAAAGTTGCTCTAATAGTAAACTTTTATGGGAAAATGTCAATTTCAATAAAGTTCACTTTTTCTGATCTATCAAAAATGTGCATAATGAATTTTTCTAGTATTGAATTGGAAGTGACCGAAAAAATTTTGAAAAAAAACATTTCAAGAAACAAATTTAACTTTTAAAAAACTACAATTTGTACACTAATGTTCGTTGACATTGACTTGGTCAAAATATTTTTGATTGGATAGTTTGAAACAAAATAACAACAACCAGTAACAACCCAATGCCGAAATAACATCTGTAAGGTTGAGTATATGGCTCTCAAATATTGTTTGATGGAAGAACTAATTACGGTGAATTCGTTCATAGGTTTTGAGTGTAAGAAACCTCACTCATCAACATGATTAGGCACAATTCATCTTGGTGAGTTTTTCCACCACTGTGCTTCATCGGTTTCAGTTTAGTCTACAATAGCGGACATTCCTACATTCCTGTTAACCTCGATGCACAACTGAGCTCCAAGGGAGTGGTCAACTCCTTTCTTTTTGGCATCACTTTTCATTTGAATTGAGTAAAGGAATGACACTTGTACTAGTGAAGATGCCTGTTAGAATTTAATTCAATAGGTACATTCAGGTTTTATAAAGTGGGTACTATCAATTGAGAAAAACCAAAAGAAAAACAGGTGAGACTGATCCTGACCAAATTGCTTGAACGAGCCTTGTTTATGAAACAGTATTTCTTTATCAAGTACATACTGAACTAAGGACCTTGTGTTACTATTTTTGTTCTTTTAATGCACGTGAAAAGGAAATCCACTCTTTTTTTTCTGTGGAACAGTTTTTTGCTTGTTAAAGGCACCACATGAATGAGCTTCCAGTTCTAATTGGTGTTTGTGGCTGAATGGCGTCAGTTAAATTTACATATAACGTTGTGTAATGATTCAAGTTTGGATTCTCATGTATTGAACTACAGTTCTAATGTACTTATTTAACATTGTTAGGGGTCATCAATCATATTCAACATATTTCGAGGTTAACGATTTTTGTTACAGCATAAAGTCTTACAAACCGAGAAGAATCGACAACAAAGAGGTTTTAAAAGAAAAACGTCAAGCGCCCCTACAAATACTTCTTCAACATCAGTTCATCTAAGTATAAATTTACAACTGTCTAACCTAATTTGGATTCCCCGAGGTTCGCTAAGCCATTAAAAGGTCCATTGGGCAGGACGAAATTTCGAATGAAATTCACCTCTAACTTTATGGTATTGGAAAACTATCCAAATCTCAAATATTTTCCCAAAACAACTAAAATTCTACAGGACGGTGCCTCTAGAATATGACTTACTAGGTATAACAGCTTAAGCAACGAAATTATAAATCAACCTTTCTTTATTTAGAAATATGAATTTCAGGAACATTGTTTGGAAGGAGGAAAAGAGTTTCACAAATGTTTCTTTTATTTTTCCTATGATTTAAGTAAATTAAAGGCTAAACAAGACACGACTTATCCATTACGAAATAGACGTTTCGACCTAAAATAGTTTCTAGGCTCGGCATGCAATTGCTTGTGTTTACTATAATTGCAGCGTTGGATAATTGGGTGAACGGATTATGAACGATATTTATCTACGTCACGACACAAAAAGGTGATAAACGACCTTAATATTACTTGCTAATTCCTCAACTATAATTTCCTCCAGGTCAATTAAGTGTCATTTAAGCAATGAACGTTGGAAGTAATCAAAATAAATACGTCATTACTAATTATCTAAATGACAATAATTACGAGACTCATCTGACCAATAGACCCCTCACGCGTGGGGATAGTAAACATTATAAATAATAATGTAAGAGTGATTAATGTTTTTATTTTATTGTTACATTAGTTCCGTTTTTACTTATTTCATTTTATGCTTATTTCTTCATGTATATATTTTTACTGGGTTAATTTTATTTATCTTACTGTTTATATACATATATAGATTTTATTTATTTATATATAATTTTTTTTCCATTTATTTATTTGAATTTTGGTAGGAATGTGATAATTTATCACTATTATTTATTGCCTAAGGTTGTGACAGATTGTAATGCTTATCAATAAATTGACATTTGACTATGCAGCAACTTAAAGTTGAGTTAGGGGTGTGTAAATTTGTATTTAAGTTGAGTTGGTTTTTGAGAAGTGCTTTTGGGAGAGCTGATTTTTTCTTCCATTTACACAATTTTGTTTATTTATTGACGCATTTTAAAGTAAATTAAATTTACTTAAATTTAAATAATTTAAATTATTGGATTCGCGCAAATCCAAAGCTCCTCCAAATTGGATTAAAGAATGAAAATAGGTAGTAGAGAAATGGCTTTTGGAGGTCTCAGCAGCAAATGATCGGAATCCATTGAAATCACTAAAATAATCTGATTTGTAAAGGTTCACAAGGTTTTGTAAATGAAACTGCTTTAAGTTCAGTAATGAAGCTCAAAGTCCATTTCTATAAATAGCATACTTCACTACATTCCGTGCAGGTTATAGACTTTCTTATTTATATTCCTTATTCATCTATATTATTTCGAAATACATGAAAATTTTCTGACTTGCTTTCCTTTTAGTCTAATACTAAATAGCCCGATAATCTTAAAAATAAAAAAAGGGAGATCTTAAAATGAAATAAAGAAATAGTGATTATAAAGCTGCCCACCTTCTAACTCAATATTTCGTCAATAATATTAATGTATGGATTAAGGATTTTTATGAAAACATTATTTTGCTACTTATAAACAACGTACATATTTATTAGTCTTTACAAGCGGAGTAAGATAATATTATGAGAATATATTATAATTTATTTATTATAGATCTTAATTTAAGTTGACTGCAAGAGTTGTGTAATTAAATAATGAGGTGAAGTGAAGAATTTTTCCATTTATAACCTTATTTAATTTACCTTATTTATCCATAACAACGTTCCAGGGCCATCGCCACATCATTACCATTTTTTATAATTTCATATTTGTTATATTATCTATTCTCCTTATATAATCTACTTTATAAAATCACAATAATAGTTATTGCTGTACATTATTGTTAAACATTATAATTGCAGATTTAAAATGAACTTAAAATGAAAAAAGGTCTCTGCTTATTTTAAACAAGTATACTAAGAAGAACAGATAATGTAGCAAATTAGAAATTATAGAAAATGGTAATAACGATGCCTGATTATGGGACGATGGCTCCGAAACTTTGTTAAGGATAAATAAAGTAAATTAAAGTTATAAATGGAAAAAATCTTCACTTCTTCCGGCCCGGAGGACCATTTACTCAATCACAGCAATGTGAAGTCGAGCCAGAGTATGCAGTAATTGATGATTATAGAACTGGTTTCGGAATTTATTTAGTGAAATGTATAATGAGACAAAATTACATTTTAAACTATTGCTATTTACAAAGATTATATTTCTTTTTGCTTAAGGTACCTGTTCTGAGATGAATGTTGGATGATAGTCATGGTACTATTCTTGCTTGCTTATTCTTCTCTACCTCCCCAAGGTCCGGCAGTTCCCTGAACTCCATGTGGTTGATGAAGATATTGAAAGTAGAAAAGGCCACTTTTTAAAGGGAAATATGGCGATTGGTCACTAGCTTCTCAAGATTACAAAGTAATGGCTGCTGGTCTACTCGGCCAACAGAGAGCAGCACATTAGCTTGTAGTGCCTTGTGTATGATTAAATTGAATAGTTCAGGGGGGGGGGGGTCCCTCAACATATATTATAGATGTTTTAGTCAACACGGACCCCGAAGATTTTCGCGTTAGCCCTTCTATGACGGTGGCGTGGTTGACTCTAATTAAATTGTCTCTAATATGGCATTCAAAACATGTTATAACTATTGGGATGTTTATTATTGTATTTTAACAAGAACTATATTTTCTGCATATAAATTTTCGCTACCTAAAAGTCGAAAACAATTTTTAAAATGCAGAACGTTTGGATATCTACAAGTCTTCTGTTTATACAAAAATGAAAATGTGAATCAAGGCAATTTAGGTCTTATCAGCTGGTCGAAATGATCAGTGATTTTCAATTTTATTGCATTCGAAATATTTTATGTTAATTTCTCTCATATATGTCATATAATGTCGTATATTTTAACATGGATAATTGTATGCATCATGGCCAGTTTCACAAATGAGTTTTTACGGCATTGTTTAACTATGAGAAGAGAACTCTAGGCAATATAGTCATATTATGGCCATATTTTGCAGAATTATAGTATTATTCTTACTTTTTTTTCTTTTTATTTGTGGTTATTTAGAAATGTAAATAAGCAAGATGGTTATCTGCAGCAAAAGGTTTTCCAGTAACGTGAGGCTTATAACCTTGCATTATATAATAAGCTTTCAGACGTCTCAGTCGAGTGCATCTCTTCAAATCGAACTAACAATAAAAAAATATTATATATCACCAATAAAAAAATATTATATATCACCAATAAAAATCTAATTATGTTATCAAAATTACAAATAGATGCAATTGAAATTAGTTAAATTTACATATGAGACTTTGGATTCCAAAACCAGTGTATTCCATTTTATATTTCTTTTAACAATTTTCGTTAGAGATCGCGATAAGAAGGAAAGATTTTTTTAAATCTTTTTTTTTCTTACCTCCTTTATTATAAATAACAATATTAATATATATCTATGTATATACAAATGTAAATGGTGCCCTTCCTTTTCCATATAACATTATAAGGGGTTGGGCTGGGTCCGCTGGAGGCGGGGGTTACAATATTGGCCCATGAGCCGCTGGCTGGGGGTACAAAGAATGGGGAGGGCCGCTCCATTGGGAAACTTTTTTTTATTTATTATTTATAAATAAATATAATTTGATTTTATTATAGATATATTAATTATTTATAAATAATTATTATGTAAGTAAACTGTTTTATTGGCAATGTCATATATTTTTTGCTTACGTAAGTTGAGATAACAGCTTTCAATGTTCAACACCATATCCATGTCTATTTATTAACAATTTTAGAGTAAATTATCATAACACACTGACACAGCATTCAATTAAATTTTTATATATTTGAAAAACGATGTAAACCAAAGTATGCATAAAAATATGATGGACCAGACTTGATAATTTTAATTTAAAAAAAAAAAATTATATTCGCTATTCTCACCTCGAAGAACACTAAAATACAAATTTATATAGCAACAGAAAAGTATAAAAAATAATTTATAATTTTTTCCTTTACTATTCTTTAGATTTTTTTTTAAATCACAAAAATAGGAAAGTAGGGTAGAGGAGGAGGGGGTATGTATATGAAAGTTGTGTGATGGGCAACAAATTTTTAACCTACCTCAACAAGATAAAAAATTAGTTTTTGTAACCATTTTTTATTTCTTTTTTGAAAAGTATGTATTTCACAACTACGTAGATTCACTCAATTGACGATATCTGGCACATACACTTCAGAATCGTTTGAGGGTATTTTGAACTTATGATCTTATCAATAACCTTGAAGAATCAATCTGAAATAAAATTGCAAAATGCGTTTAAATCGTTTGACATTTGACTTTGACTGGTTTTTATCTCAATCTTTAAAAAAAGTTTTTTTTGTTTCTTTTCAGAATTCCTCAACCCTTAGGCTTGCACAGGGTTAACCAATTATCACCAGGGAAATATATTTATGTGCTTGAAATTAAGGGGGGGGTCAATAAATTATGTAAATTTTTTTTTAATATCTTATAATTAATTGGAAATATAAACGAAATGGTTTAAAAATAACAATTTATTTCTATCATATTATTTTCTGTTTTACGGTTAATCATCGTCATTGTTCTACATTGCAGCAGATTGGCTTCAATTATTTTTCAGCATACAATTATTACAAACTTTCCAGGTCACTTAGTCCACTAAACCCCGATTCAACTGGATATCTCAGGATAGCTAGTAGGCTTTAACCAAAAAAGGGGGAAAATTAAACAATCGATTATTAAAAAAATCCATAAACTTGTACAATACGAATATTATATTTATATTATAGCAATAAATGTTTTATAGTAACGTGTTTTAAAAAAAAAATTATAGGGAGTATATTGGTCGAAGTACGACATATCGCAGTCTCACAAAAAAATCATACCAGAAATAATCGAAGGCAAACCTTCCTGGCCCACCCGCCCTGGTATATGCGTCTTATCTCACCTTAGAAACATTTATTTAAAACCACTTACGTTAGTTAAACAGAGTACAATTGAAAAATCGGATAAAACTGTAAAAAGATGTGAACTCGCAACTCCCGCCCTCCGGTGAAGCCTTACTTATCTGACTTTTTAAACAGACACTTAAAGCGAGTAGGTTGGTCGATGTACGACACATCACAATCTCTCAAAGAAGACCATAACACCAAAAATAATAGAAGGGGGCGAATTGCTGTTTTCCCATTTTAGCTACTTTTCCAATATTTCTCGATTCAACTAACTTAAGTCTCCTCTTACCGTAAAAAATTATTCAAAAGTGAGATAAGCTGTCAGCAGGGCGGATAGCCAAGGAAGGATTGGCTTCTGGTATTATGTCTCTTGAGAGATTGTGACATGTCGTACTTCGAATAATATACTCGCTATAAGTGTGTTTTTTTCTACTATTCCTAACAATAAATATGAATGCTACAATATAAATGAATTAATATTTGTATAGTAAGCGCGGGGGTAAGGCGCGTGGTTACTTACTCCAAGGACCAGAGTTCGAATCCGGCTGGGCAGAAAATTTTTTTCTGTTACACTGTAGCCGTGAGTATCCTGTGGGTTCTACTCAGCCTCTTAAATTGGGTAAAAATCGTTCGGTCGAGAGTGATTCTGATCAAATAACCTCCTTGCACAACCGTTGATCTAGTAACAGTACTTCCTTACAAAGTACTGAACCCTTGACCCTTCATGGGTTGTAGAAGTACAGATTTTAATTTTTTAATATTTGTATTGTACAATTTTATGGTTTTTATTATTAAACAATTCTTTGATTTTTCCACGGTTTTGGTTAAAACCTACTAGCTAAATAAATAATAAATAAATAGAATCATGACTATGTCCTAGCTTCTTTCTTATTTATTTTCTTGGTAAATAAAATATCAATTGTTTGGATAGGAATTGAATTTCAATCAATTAAATATTAATTTATTTTTTCCAGCTAGATTGGATTACTTTTACATTTCTATAAATTTAAATGCATAACTACTTATTGTGTGAAAATTCTTTGTGATATACATAAGCAAAATAAAAATTGATCAAGTACCAGCTGGGCCAATATTGTAACCTCCGCCTTCAGCGGATCCAGCCCAACCCCTTATAATGCCATATGGCAAAGGAAGGGCACCAGTTATGTGTTTATATACTTAGCTATATATTAATATTGTTATATTTATATTTACAATAAAGGAGGTAAGAAAAAAAATCAAGTATCACAAAGTTTTATTAAATTATCAACAAACTATCCATCGATTCGACGACTATAAGTCGCGGCTTTGCATGAATTGGCAGATTTGATAAGAAAAAAAAAGTTTAGAATTTAACATATTCCAAAGATAGTACTGTTGACTGCTTATTTTCTTTACTGAGGTCGTTTCACAGACTTTTTTAAAGTTATGAGACTTGTTACAAATTAACTTCAGAGTTTCTGAGTTGCCTATTGAATACCTTCAATAAAAATTTTTTTTTTTTTTTTTTTTACGATGTGCTACCGTCTAAGGAAAACAGGGAAGTCTCATGTCTGTGTCCAATCCATTAAATTATGGCATCTGTTCTACGTCAATGGAAGGCATCGATCTTGTGCGATAAAAATACTTCAAAACGTCCGATTTCATCACACGGACAGTTATTTCAATTGATGTTTCTCACTAGAATAAATTAATTTTTTAAGAGGACAGTATTATAGCGTATCGATTTATATAATTCCGGTTTCTGTAGTCAATAATAAACTTTTAGTAAGTTACAAGTTACAGTTAGTAATTTCTCTTATCGTGAAGAAACACGTAAAGTAAATAAATAGGTTACTATTTACAGAAATGTTTAAATGTCTTTCAATAATTTGATTAAAACATTGTTTTTTTAACGCTTGACCGCAAGAAACCAGGGTCGATTTCGAGTGATACTCGACAGAAGAGAAGAGGTGAAACAATTACATTAATTACTTAAAATCTAGATAAAACATTTAAAGAAAATAGCTTTCAGTGCATTATGCGCACTTCCCAAGAAATGTTTCTAAATAGAGAAAATGGCTGTTGTCACAGATTTTTAAGAAAGTAAATATATATTTATCATTATTTGGATAGAAGTATAGTATAAGATAAAATATTATGTTTGTTAATTAAATTATTTTAAGATATTATTTTTAATACTTGCAGAGTATAATATCCAAAGTTTATTTTACTTTTATTTATTTATTGATTAATAAGTGTTTCTGAATCATAGTCATAGTAAGTAAAGTTGATCAACAATTAAATATTTTAATTCCTCAGATAATGTTAAAAGTTTAATCAGTTTCGTATCTTGCAAGTATTATTGCAGCAGTTTTCGAATTTTCAAGAAGAATTATGCAAAAAAATATTGATGATGTAGTAAATAATATGTTTTTTTTTTTTTTCAACTCAAATTTCATTTGAGATGAAAATTCAGATTTAGCAGATATTAAGATAAAACACGAAAATAAAATTATTAAATGACTCACAAGAGGAAATGGGAACGCCGATTTCAATGAAACTTTATTAGTAGATATTAGGTCGAAAATATTAGACGTTTGGCAAATGTGCCCTAAGAACGGAGAATTTTTTTTTTAAATTTTGGAAAAAATTTTTATAATCGCATTTCAACTTTATTCTGCATTTATTAATTGATTGTTATATACCAATCGATTTGTTTTTTTGAGCATAATAAGAAAAGAATTTTCTTGATCGTATTAAATGAGTTGACATATTTCAAAGATTAAAAAAAAAAACTGTATTTAAAAAAACAAATTAGATTCCTTTATTAGTGTCCTCATAAATCAAATTAATTTTAATTTTCAAAAATAAAAAAAAATAATTAAGAAAAAACTATTATATGGATATTGGTACACCATTTAGACCGACTGGCGTTTTTTTTTTTCCGATCCCTCTAAAACAGAAAGAAACAATGAATTAGTGAGTGCTTTATTGTGAAAAGAAAGGAAAATAAATCGTGTTGTGTATTACCTTTTACTACCTTTGGTATTTTAAGGTTACCAGTAATGTTTATTGTTATTTATGAAATATCCATTCTGAATGGTACTATTTTTATATCCGTTCACGGCGTTGCACCAAAAATTTCAAATAAAACGTTTGAGAAGTTTTTCTTTATTCGAATATATTATGTATTATGTATTTATTAAAAATACTTTTTTTTACTTTAGAAAGGCACACAAACTAAAATATACTGATATGGTTTGGATGAGCAGAAGTTCATCTTTCCAACAGTTGCAGTAAACATTGGGTTTGGATAATAATGCAAATATTTATGAATTATATAGAAAATAAAACGTCTAAAAATCAAGTCTATAAATTTCTAATATTTAATTTATATGAAAGTATTTAAGGTTTATAAAAGACTAAAAACTAATGTTACTTAAATATAAAAAAAAATTATATAACGCGTGATGGAGAAGGAAAACCCTATAAAAATTTCTAATCTTTGATTTTTTTGAAAATAAGGATTTAGGGGTTACAAAAGATTCTAAAGACTAACGTTAATTAAATTTTAAAAAATTGACATAACGCGCAATGTAAAAAAAACCTTCATTAATCAAATCCAAAAAGTTCTAATCTTTGATTCATTTGAAAATAAGGATTTAGGGGTTACAAAAGATTCAAAAGACTAACGTTAATTAAATTTTAAAAAATTTACATAATGCACAATGTAAAAAAAAACCTTCATGAATCAAATCAAAAAATTTCTAATCTTCAATTTATTTGAAAATAAGGATTTAGGGGTTACAAAATATTCTAAAAACTAACGTTAATTAAATTTTAAAAAATTGACATAAGGCGCAATGTAGAAAAAAAACCTTCACAAATCAAAACCAAACATTTTCTAATATTTGATTTATATGAAAATAAACACAATTTATTTAAACAATATTATTTAAAAGTTTCAGACGACGCTAAAAACGAATATGAATTCACTATTTTATGTATATATATTTTTTTTACCTATGTTACTGATGCTCTCATTACTTTTTTTATTTTTTATTTTTAGTGAAAAAAAATTATTTAATAGATGATATTTTATTGATTATTTATTTGAAACTAATATTTCGCCCTTATAAGGGCATTAAATCCAAATTTATAAAATAAA
>NW_027111728.1:730516-737783 GCF_000696795.3 Halyomorpha halys
ATTATTTTATAATTTCTTTTATTAAAACATATAAGAGGCGACGCTAAAAATGAACATGATTTGTTTTTCATAAATCTTTTTATTTACCTACGTTACTGATGGCTTCATTATGTTTTTTTTTTTTTTAATTTTTAGTGAATAAAAAATTATTTAAAAGATGATATTTTATTAATTATTTATTTGAAACTAATATTTCGCCCTTATAAGGGCATTAAATCCAAATTTATAAAATAAAATTGTGTAACACACGATGGAGAAAAAAAAACCTTCCAAAAATTTCTTATATTTGCTATCATATTGACAAAAGTATTTAGGGTCACAACAGACTGAAAAGTAACGTCACTTAATTTGTAAAAAAAATTTATTTACTTTACTCGAGGCGTACTTGGTTTATTAAATTAATTTTTTATTTTCTTTTATTAAAACATTTAACAATTACAAGCATCCCAAGCCACCCGAAGGATATCATAACATAAAAAATAATAGAATGTAATCCTTTCCAGCCAACCCGCCACACTAAATCCCGATTTGACAACGATCTCATCTTATCTCATCTTAGAAACGTTTAAAGGAGACTTAAGAGAGTTAAATCGAGAAAAATTGAAAAAAGTGGCTAAAATTGGTAAACTGCATTAACCCGACACTCCCACCCTCCGGTGTAGCCTTACTTTAAAACAGTCAATAATAACGAGTATATTAGTCGATATACAACATGTCACTCGAAGGAGATCGTAACTAAATAAATAACAGAAGGAAATGAAATGCCATTTTCCAATTTTAGCCAATTTTTAAATATTGCTCGATTTGACTAACTTAAGTCTCCTCTTTCCGTAGGAAGTTTGTTTAAAGATGGACATACTTTTAAAATTGCTAACGTTTTCAACTGATGAGAATCAAGTATCTAATTTTTTTTTTAAGTATGAAAGTAAGAATCTGTTGTAAATTTAAAGTGATACGAGAAGAGCTGAATCAATCATTTTCACCACACACAATACAGACAAAACCTTTCAATAATATGACGTCTCGCTGAAAAATACCGAAGATAACATACTGAGCGCCTCTGTCAAGGTCGTTTATTGATAGGAATGAATAGATATTACGACAATCGGAATAAATTAATAATAAATAATATCTATAAATTATAATATGATTATGTTTGCAAACAGCAATATCAAGATATTGATTTTTGCCGTGTGTATCATCTATGATAAAATAAAATAAGATCAGCCTCTATTTATTTTATCTTTCCTTTGAGTAAAAAAATAAATAAATTTATTTATAAAAAGAATTACATTATTATAAATAAAAATAAGGCTAAAACATAAAAAAAAACTGAAGGTTTGATGCTGAAACAACCAATTAGACAAGCATTGTGATAAACAACAAATAGTGACTGTGATAAATGATTTTTTTAAATTATTTATTTATTGTTATTTACAACTGTATACAAATATATACAACAAGTAAATTTGCTGTAGGTGACATAGTGACATGATACAAACATGTGGAGAATCTACCCACTGATAGAATTCCAATAACATTTCTAGAGGAGAAGATCTCGAGGCCATCTTCTTTTCAGACGCCTAGGAGGATTGTTAGGTAATGAAGGAGAAGCCAGGTTAGAAACAAGTGGATTTGGGTGGTTGAGAAGTTTATTATGGATGGAACGGTATCTGGTTCTGGCCAAATCGGCAACATATGGAACATTGAGGTCCTGATGGATGACTTGATTTGTGACAAAGTAAGGAGCATTAACGATTTTACGAGGGATTTTGGACTGTAAAGATTGGATTCTGGAGGAATTTGATGGTTTAGTGGATCTCCAAAGCTCAATTCCGTATGTCCAAATAGGCCTTATAATAGTCATGTAGATCAGTCTTTTGTAATGAATTTTAATTTTTTTTTTTTAATTTGAAAATTGACTTATTAGAAATTGTTGTTTTGACCTGGGCAGAATAACCTGCATGAAGTTCAGTTTTTTAAATCATTTAGTTCCAAGATTGTATTAAGATTGTCCGCGAGGTGGCCGGATTGGCCGAAACGAAAAATAAATTGTGTTAAGACTAAAATGGATAAAAATTAAATTATTTATTTAGACAACATTAACCATTCTCAAGAAAGTGTTTAAGATTATAAATAAGAATTACATTATTATAAATAAAAATAAGGCTAAAAAATAAACCGAAGGTTTGATGCTGAAACAACCAATTAGTAATATCTTTTTGTCATGTTTACACTACTAACTAGCAGAGTTGGGCAACTATGAAACTAATAGCTAAAATTATCATTGATACTATATTTATTTATCAATGATTCATTCATGAATAAGGGTCGTATATATTTCAACTATAGCTAGCATTGTCATGAATTCGATCTTTTTGCTAATTTACCTAATTTTTGCCCATCTCTGCTAGAAGACCCGGCAAAGCTTTGGAATTGCTAAATTTAGGGATTTGGAAGCAATATTTTGATATGAATATTTATATTGATATGAATGATTGATATGAATATTTAGTAATTTTCACATTGGATTAATAATTGAATCAATTGCTTATAATATCTAGTTAGTTTATAGCAACAAATAACATTATATAAAAAATATAAATAAATTCAACACAACTCAACTAATCTACACCAAACTTGGGAGTGGTTTAGGGCTCTATAAACTGCAACGAAAGGCACAAACCGGATCTAATTAAACAAATAAAATAAAACGATTGAAAAGTGTTTCTTTAATTGAAACTAATATTTCGCTGTTACAAGGGCATTCAATCTAAATTTTGCTTATGTATTGTAAAAGGTAAGACATTAAGCTTTTCAGCGGTTGTATTAACATGGGAATTGGATAAAACGTAGAGGAGTCATAAAGGAGGTATAAAATAAAATATTTGAAAAGTTTTTCTTTATTTGAAACTAATATTTCACTCTCATAAGGGCATTAAATATTACTTACTTTACTTAAGTACTTACTTTTCAACGTTATGTTGGAATAGGATAAAATGTATGAAAGATTATATGAACAATGGTCACCAGAAGAAAATAAAATCCTTCAAATGAATCAAGGTGAAAATTTCTAATTTTAAATTTCTTTAAAAGATGCTATTTTAAAGTTTCATACGACGCAAAAAACGAATATGATTTGCTTTTTCAAAAAAAATTTTTTTTCACCAACTTTACACAAGTCTCATTTTGTTATTGTTTTTTTTTAATTTTTAGTGAACGAAAAATTATTTAATAGGTGATCTTTTTATTTTCAAGAATCTATTTATTGATAAATATTACAATCCGCCACTACGTTTTTGGGCTATAAGTAATATTGATAACAGATTACATTCATACTAAAATTTAAAAAATATAATAAAATAAGAATGAAAATAAATAAATGAAAAAAAATTATTGTTTAAATAATTAAATTTTATCCAATTTTAGTCTCAAAACAATTTTTATTTCCTTATAAGTCCGACGTTTCGGCGGATTCGGCCATCCTCAAGGACAATCTATCACAAACAGCTTTTATAATACACGATCTTTAACAATTTTAAACAAATAACAATATTATTAATAAATTATTATACCATAATATTTTTTAAAAAATTTTATGTTGGGGGGGGGTGAAGTAGGGCTCTTTGAGATCCCAGCACATCCCTCTTAAGATGTTACTGTTAATGAGCCAGTGGAGGCTGAGTAAGTGCGCTAAAGCTGCAAAAGATATATTAATTAGATACTATTTTTTTTCCTCATTTTTCAGAAAGACACTAATCGATTGGAATATAACAACTATGAAACAAATGTATAGTTACTGAGCTAGGCACCAAAAATGCTTAATTTTGTTAGGAACTTTTTTTTTACTGTAAAAATCGGAATAGCCTATAGCAACCTGAACATTAAAAGCAAAAGGCTCAATCACAAACGGTATAGCAGCGCATAATTTATTTATTTTATAAATAATATTATATTATAAATTTCGTCAATTCCTCTCCCCCCCCTATATATTTCCTTTTAATCCGCTCTTACCTCTCTGAATCTTTAAAGTACATCATAACCTACTCATCTCTCTTTTCTCCGTTCCCCGGTGTTCCTTAAGGTAGTATCTTAGATCCCATTCTCTATACTGTATAAACCGTATAGATATTCCAACTGATGAAAGCTGATTTTCCAACCCGCCCTAACACAGTTCTAACAACATACGCTGACGACACATGTGTCTGTAAACAAAGACCCAACTAATGCATCACAAACTCTACAGAGACACATAACATCCATTGAAAAATGGTGTCAAAACTGGAGAATCAAACTAAATCCTGACAAATCCCACCAGATCATCTTTACTCTATCTCTTAAACCTCTACTCTCCTGTCCTACAGTATTTCTTCTATGTACCCCACTAACGCCTGTTGAACAGATTCGATACTTAGGACTCCATTTTGACAAGAGACTTACTTGGAGTCACCATACTACACTGAAACGACAAGAAACTGCTCGTAGATTTCGATTGCTACACCTACTTGACAAACACCCTAAACTTCCTATTCACTACAAAAAATCATTATATTCTTTGATAATGAGACCAATTTGGACATAAGGCATTGATCTTTGGGACACTACCCAACCATCGCATTCCTCCCGTATCCAATCCTTACAATCCAAAATCCTCCGAAAAATCCTTGAGGCTCCTTATTATGTCAAAAATAAACTCATCCACAAAGACCTTAACATCCCTTTCGTAGCAGATTTGGCCCGAAATAAATCTTTTCATTCCAAACTCCTAACCCATCCTGACCCATTAGTTCTTAATCTCTCTTTCTTAACAATCCCTGATAATCCTCCAAGGCGTCTGAAAAGAAGATGGTCATGGGACCTTATAATTTAACTTAATGTTTGAAGTACCACCATAGGGTGGTTCCTTCCCAAGATTTTCAAGTGTTTGAAACATATCACATATATACTTTTGTATTTTTTGATACAGTTGTAAATTAAAATAAAAAAATATTTTAGAGCTTATAAACTAAAACAAAATGCAGGATTTTTTTATCATACTTAAATACTCTTTAAATTTTTTTTTATATCGGTTTCTATTCACACTAGCGATAAGCTGTTCAAACTTTCTTGACGTCATCCTGCTTATCAGTTCAATTTTTATTTATTGATTGATCTTAAAAATCTGAGGGCCCCAACTTCTAACATCAATCCCGTGGGATTGTGGGCCCTGGGGCCTCAATATAAAGATGGCTATGATTTCAAATAAGATGTGAAAAAGGAATAATCACTTTGAAATTAATTCCCATAAATAAAAACAACTCTTATTTAGTTTTAATTGTTTTTTGTGATGATGATTGTTTTTGATAGCGGTAATGGCTTCCCGAACAAAATAAAATAAAAATAAAGTGGAAAGGAGATGACCTTGGTTTATCCCGCTATTTTCGGGACCTAATAGCCTTATTTTAAAAAAGTCTGGAAACCAAAACTTCTTTCTCGAGCCATCATTAAAATTATTACAACATTAAGGAATTTATTATTCTTTTAAAAAAGAAATATTTTTAAATCGAGTATGATAATCTGGATTATCCTGAGGTTCACACTATTTTAAAGCGAGGTTATTCTCCTTTCTCAGTTTTATTTATAATTCTTACCGTAGAAGGTTAAAATCTGAGAGATAGTATCCCTGTGCTTGTGCTAATGTTTAGCATTGTTCAAATTTCGGCGAGATTAAACACGATTTAGAGAAACATTGCAGTAAATATTTTTGCACCTCATCTACCTTCCTATACATCAATGAGCTTGTTTTTATCATTAAGAGTCTAGGAGTAATTAACTTTGTAATATTATTGTAAGTAATGAACCTTTGTTATCAATCAAGAAAAAAAAATCAAATCCCCTCAAATTGATGTTTTTTTGTTTTAAGATATTTAGAATCCAAAAATCAATCCTTGGCTATTCTATAAGTTACCCTCATTACAATCCACCATTTTGTTTCAAAATTATATATATATTTATTTATTTTTGGCCACCGATGCCTTTTTCCACTATGCCAAACAGTGTCAATATTTTTTTTGTTTTCAATTGACAACTTAAAGCCTTTTAACTTTTCGTACATTGAATGAATACCAGCGCAAGTGGGTATAAACCAGGTATGAAGAAAAGAAAACTTTACTTTCGTATTTAGTACAGAAAGTATACTTCTTAAAGTTTACTAAATTTTATTGTAAATAAAATGTTGGTTATTTTCTTTGTATGCCAAGTATTTGTAGGTATTTTGGATTTGTGGCAGGTGGCAACGTCTGGATCTGGCTTTAGATACTCGATGTTATAGTTCTACAAAACTATTTAGATAATTTAGGTTCAAAGTTCAGGTTAAAAACATCTTAGGTCTAAACAAAAAATATCTTTTAATGTTCCTCCTTCAGGAACTAGAATAGATAGGTATACTGGTAACCTCATCCTTTAACTTGAGGTAATAGACTCTTAACTTCAGTCTTGCATAGTAGATAGTATTCTTAGAAACATTTAAACATGGAAAACGTCAGTGGAAACCATTAATTACTATTAAAAACCTACAGTTTATTGGACAGATGAATACATTTTTGTGAGGAACTGAAAAATGAACATTTTATATCCTTATTTATAGTAAGAAATTCGCTTTTCGAATTAATTGACCCTCTCGAATATCGGAATTAACTATACTTTTTTTTTTCTTGCTTCTTCGAGAAATTGAGCTGAAACTAGTTCTAAGGCAAACTGGATGTGTTGTGGAATTCGACGAGTAGTTCAGGAAAAGAACCCAACCTTCAACTGACAGGCTGTTGTCCGTAAAACATCTGTCATTTCATTAACACAGTCCTTATAATATTTTAAAATACACCCATGAATACATTAAGTTAACAATTAATAAATAATCGTATTTAATTATTAGTTGCGAATTTCAATAAAGTTATTTATTTTTAATTTTAATTACAATTTAATAATTGAAGAAAATTAAAAAACAAATTATTATTTGCCTGAATTCTGTACTGATAGATATAAAAGATTTAAGTCCTAAAAATTTCGATGTTGAATTAAGTACGTTGTCTGAATCCAAAAAAAAAAAAAAATCTCCATCGATTTGTATAAAGGATTTAAGTTGTATAGTATAATAGTATCCTGGTTATAATTGTATAGAATGAATAAGTGTTATACAGTTTTTTATTTTTGTTTTTTTAATAATTTATTTATTGATATTTACAACTGTATACATATATACACATCAAGTAAATTTGCTGTAAGTGATATT
>NW_027111728.1:737833-748242 GCF_000696795.3 Halyomorpha halys
TTATAGTGAAGGAGAAGGCAGGTTAGAAACGAGTTGGTTTGGGTGGTTGGGAAGTTTATTATGGAAGGATTGGTATCAATGCACCACCCTATTACGATTCCAACAGTGTAGAACACTACATCATTCATATCATCACGCCTTCATATCCCTTTTGTCGTTGATCTCATAGCAACCAAATTCTCAAAATTCCATATAAACCTTTCTAACCATCCTTTGGTTCAATCCTTATCTAGTTCCACCCATCCCTACAATCCACCTCGAAGGTTGAAACGGCAGTGGACAAGAGACTTATTGTCAAATAAAAATGGACAGTTGGACTTCTGGCGATGGTCAGATGCTCCACTTAAGTTGAGTGTTTGCGACTTTAGCGCACTTTCTCAGCCTCCACTGGCTCATTACCAGTGACGCTGTGAGAGAGATGCGCTGAGATCTCAAAGAGGTCTGGTTTCCCTCTCAAACATGGGGAATAGAGCAGGCTCAGGGATTCTCAAGTCGATTGTGTAAATATTGTATATAAGAGTGTAAATGTGAATGGTGATTATTTTATTCATTTATTTTTACATGTACATAGTTTGATTTTGTTTATTCTTCTTTTCGTATAAATTTAGAGAGAGACTTTATTTATTTTTATGTACTTTTTTTTTTATTTCTTTCTTTCTTTTTGTTCTTATGTTATATTAGTATGAATGTAATCAATTATCACTATTACTTAATGCTCAACATTGTGGCCTATAATAATAAAAAAGTTATAAAATGTCATCATAATTAATACCTTTATATTAATCCAACTCAAGATAGAACTATATTTATAAAATTTTAACGGTTTTACTAATTGAAAATAATATTTATTTAACGAATGTATGGCCAATTGTCATTGTAAGATTCTTTTTTATTATCAACAAATATTTTATGTAATAACTTTAATTTTATTTTTGTATTATGTACGGTGCTAAAATAATTGTGATTCATTGTAAATTTTATATCTGAGAATGGCTTGTTAGCCCGAAACGTAGCGGAATCATTAATAAATTTATAGAAAAACATTAATAACGTGTCTCAAATTAATTCACATATCTGCATTTAATAAATGAACTATCAACTTGGTTAAAGTGTAACTGAATCGAAACTGCTATAGAATTCCATGGAAAGAAAAAGTATATTTATTTATCCCCAGGACGCAAATATTTGTTCGGGTACGTTTCATATTTAAAGACAAAATGGGTACTAATTGAAGTTGACAGCTGTATTTACCATAGAGGTAGTAAATATGCTGATTCAGAAATTATTTGTTGTGAAACTAGTAGCTGACACTCTAATGACAGTTCTGGTATAGTGTCCGAAGGCCATCTTCTTTTCAGTCTCATAAGTGGATTATTTAAAATACGTCAGAGTAAGAGAGAGAGAGAGAGAGAGAGGAGAGACTATTGAGTTTATTTAACAAAGATTGTTTGACTTTGTTAAATTAATTCAATATTATGTTTACACTATTCAGTCCGACCACATGGCGAAATATATCACTCGGTCTCAAGAATAACATATTATCTTTATGCTGCTGCTTTGCTTTAATAGTGCAAAAAAAAAATTAATCGTCTGTCATATTCGATGGATTATACAGTGATTTGGGGCTATTTTGTAACATCCCTACAAGTTTCGGAGGATACTAGTCAAGAAAGTAACCCGTCAGTCGGTACTATCTTTGGAAAACGTCCAATTCAAAAAATTGTAAGATGTCCCGCTACTGAACAAAGTAGCAATATTTACTCCATCAAAATTCCAGTTATTTTCAAATGAAACTTGGTAGTCTTTGGAACTATGCTGAATAAATTTTTTTTTGTACTAACTTTTGACTTTGCCACCTCTTTCAGTTCTAATCCAGCAAAAATAAATCTTAAATTTCACTTTAAAAAAATATTTTCAAGGAAGAATTCTCATAGAAAATCTAATTTTATGTTGGTTATTTCTCAAATTAGTCGCGTACAAAAGAGATTTAAAAAAAAAAATAGAAAATTTTATCGTAAAACTATTTTATCTTAATGACCAAAATCGCCCAAAAAATAAACATTTTTACGGTTTTTGACTGTTTCAGCGGCGCAGATTTTCGAACAAGCCTAAAAAATAAATTGAGAATTGAATGTTGTCATTAGGGAACGCACTAAACTTCCCATTCACTACAAACAATTAGTGACCATATCAAAAAAATCATTATATTCTATGATAATCAGACCAATTTGGACATATGGAATTAAGCTTTGGGGCTCTACCAAACCATCAAATTCTTCCCGCATCCAATCCTTACAATCCAAAATCCTACGTAAAATCCTTGATGCTCTTTATTACGTTACAAATAAACTTATCCACAAAGACCTTAACATCCCATTCGTTGCAGATTTGACCCAAATCTGATAGATATGCGTCTTTTCATTCCATACTTACCCATCCTAACCCATTAATTCTTAACCTCTCATCCTTAACAATCCCTGATAATCCTCCGAGGGGTTCGAAAACAAGATGGCCACGGGACCTTCTAATTTAAATTAATTCTTGAATCCACAAGACTGAAACGACAAGAAACTGCTCGTAGATTCCGATTGCTACAACGCTTACTTGACAAACGCTCTAAACTTCCCATTCACCACAAAAAATTAGTATACACTACAATAATCAGACCAACTTGGACATATGGAATTGAGCTCTGGTGCTCCACCAAACCATCAAATTCTTCCCGCAACCAATCGTTACAATCTAAAATCCTACGTAAAATCCTTGATGCTCCTTATTACGTCACAAATAAACTCATTCACAAAGACCTTAACATCCCATTCGTTGCAGATTTAACCCAAAAAAGATACGCGTCTTTTCATTCCAAACTCCTTAACCATCCTAACCCATTAATTCTTAATCTTTCATCCTTAACAATCCCTGATAATCCTCCGAGTCGTCTGAAAAGAAGATGGCCACGGGACCTTCTAATTTAAATTAATGTTTGAAGTACCACCAATGGATGGTTCCTTCCCAAGATGTTCAAGTGTATACGAAACATACTACATATTTACCTATTGTATTATTTTGTACAGTTGTAAATTACATTAAATAAATAAATAAAAAAAAAAGTTGAGGTCCACCGTCATTTGACGTTTTGGACGTCAATATATCTTACCAGTGCCTGTCATTATGATGCAATAAATGTCTCAATTATGTTCTCAAATAACTTTGTTCTTTAAGTTTGTTCAATTTTCTGTAAAGCTTCAAAGTTTAGGTGATTGATTCCTCAGAACTGAATACCGTCGGAATAAGATTGTTTTAAAAATATATTTTATATACTTTTTTTTGTTTATTATAAATATTCTTTTTGGCATTATATACAAAGAAATATAATTTTTGTTTCATGAGGTGATGTAGCTTTTAATAGTCTTCTAAACGGTCATGTAACGAAGCCAGTTTCTATTCAATATAGTACCTATAAGTATGAATCTTTATGTAAGAACGAGATCAAATATTGTATATGTAATATTATTAGCTAAGAAATAAACTCGATTAAAAAAATGATCACGAGAATCATCGGAGCATTGAGTATTATAAACGAAATGTGAAAAGTTTGATGAATAGAAATAAATTAAGGTTAGTCAAATCACTGATATTTCTTTAACCTCCAAGATCTGAAAAGCATTGGCCATAAATAGAAACCTGACCTTTCACAATGGACACACACAAACCAATTACCGGAGTATTTTCATACCTAACAATTCCGGATAGATCCTTAGGTTCCAGAAAGGAAAGTGACACAAGCTATAATGAGTTTTGTTAATAGTTTGTAACTATAGAAGATATAGGGTAGTAGCTATGAATGTGAAATGTATCGTCTCACAACGATCCTTTGAAAAAAAGGAAAAATGTGTGAAGATGTGTGATCTGCGGTCTGTAGTTGTCAAAGATGACAGGGTCTCCTTGTTTGCAATACTTTAACACATATTCAGTCTGTAATTGTACTGCCATTCACATAATGTCAGTATATTAAAATATCGTACACACTATCTGCAAAAATGATATGGTCTATATACCATAAACAACATATGGTATTAGAATTGGTTAGTGGATGAGGAATCGTCCGGCAAGTGGGCCTATTGGTCCTTTTCGCTAACCACTAGCAGAGTTAACGCAGTGTACTAATCAATGTGGGTGTGTCAATCGGAGATCGGCAAAAATTGAACTAAATGAACAAGGAACTAACTCGACAAAGGCTAAATTGCAATGGATACGACCCTTATTCATGAATGATCCATTGATAATAGATAATTTTTGCCCAATCTGTAGTTAACATTCATTTCTCGGGACTGCCTATAAATAAATATTAACTGCCTCAGGTGGGAATCGAACCTACAACGTTCTGAACCGGGTGCTCTGGGACCAACACCCCAACCGGCCTGAGTAAAACACCTCAACTTTTTAAAAATTATATATTTTCAGTGAAAAAAAAAATCAACATAAAAGTTAAAATGAATACTGAAAACACAAATTTATTATTCCGAAGTACCATAACCATACTGGTAATGTTTCAGTTTAGTTGTCACATTAATCGAACGTATAACGTTCTGAACTGAGCGCTCTGAGATCAACACTCCAGCCTACACGGCAGCCATCTCCCTGAGTAAAAACAACGTAAATTTTTAAAAATTATATTCAGTGAAAAAAAAATCAACAAAAAAGTTTCAATGAATTACTGAAAACACAAATTTATTATTCTGTTCGAAGTACCATTACCATACTGGTAATGTTCCAGTGCGCACTTCTGTTCTTCCATATTTCCAAATCGACAGGTAATCCTTAACAATCATTTCAAAATGTTATAATACTAAAAATCGCAATCAATGAGAAGATATTAAACGAACAGAATCCTTCAGCAAGTACAATGGGAAAAAAAGGTATTTAAAATGTGGAGATTATAATGTGAGAGGGATTGTGTGGAAAATCTAACAAATCCTCCTTCTTTAGTCAACTTACACTTTCAGAAATCCTCAAATATGGCAAACCTACAAGAAAATCTTTTTTTTTTAATTTGAAAATTGACTTATTAGAAATTGTTGTTTTGACCTGGGCAGAATAACCTGCATGAAGTTCAGTTTTTTAAATCATTTAGTTCCAAGATTGTATTAAGATTGTCCGCGAGGTGGCCGGATTGGCCGAAACGAAAAATAAATTGTGTTAAGACTAAAATGGATAAAAATTAAATTATTTATTTAGACAACATTAACCATTCTCAAGAAAGTGTTTAAGATTATAAATAAGAATTACATTATTATAAATAAAAATAAGGCTAAAAAATAAACCGAAGGTTTGATGCTGAAACAACCAATTAGTAATATCTTTTTGTCATGTTTACACTACTAACTAGCAGAGTTGGGCAACTATGAAACTAATAGCTAAAATTATCATTGATACTATATTTATTTATCAATGATTCATTCATGAATAAGGGTCGTATATATTTCAACTATAGCTAGCATTGTCATGAATTCGATCTTTTTGCTAATTTACCTAATTTTTGCCCATCTCTGCTAGAAGACCCGGCAAAGCTTTGGAATTGCTAAATTTAGGGATTTGGAAGCAATATTTTGATATGAATATTTATATTGATATGAATGATTGATATGAATATTTAGTAATTTTCACATTGGATTAATAATTGAATCAATTGCTTATAATATCTAGTTAGTTTATAGCAACAAATAACATTATATAAAAAATATAAATAAATTCAACACAACTCAACTAATCTACACCAAACTTGGGAGTGGTTTAGGGCTCTATAAACTGCAACGAAAGGCACAAACCGGATCTAATTAAACAAATAAAATAAAACGATTGAAAAGTGTTTCTTTAATTGAAACTAATATTTCGCTGTTACAAGGGCATTCAATCTAAATTTTGCTTATGTATTGTAAAAGGTAAGACATTAAGCTTTTCAGCGGTTGTATTAACATGGGAATTGGATAAAACGTAGAGGAGTCATAAAGGAGGTATAAAATAAAATATTTGAAAAGTTTTTCTTTATTTGAAACTAATATTTCACTCTCATAAGGGCATTAAATATTACTTACTTTACTTAAGTACTTACTTTTCAACGTTATGTTGGAATAGGATAAAATGTATGAAAGATTATATGAACAATGGTCACCAGAAGAAAATAAAATCCTTCAAATGAATCAAGGTGAAAATTTCTAATTTTAAATTTCTTTAAAAGATGCTATTTTAAAGTTTCATACGACGCAAAAAACGAATATGATTTGCTTTTTCAAAAAAAATTTTTTTTCACCAACTTTACACAAGTCTCATTTTGTTATTGTTTTTTTTTAATTTTTAGTGAACGAAAAATTATTTAATAGGTGATCTTTTTATTTTCAAGAATCTATTTATTGATAAATATTACAATCCGCCACTACGTTTTTGGGCTATAAGTAATATTGATAACAGATTACATTCATACTAAAATTTAAAAAATATAATAAAATAAGAATGAAAATAAATAAATGAAAAAAAATTATTGTTTAAATAATTAAATTTTATCCAATTTTAGTCTCAAAACAATTTTTATTTCCTTATAAGTCCGACGTTTCGGCGGATTCGGCCATCCTCAAGGACAATCTATCACAAACAGCTTTTATAATACACGATCTTTAACAATTTTAAACAAATAACAATATTATTAATAAATTATTATACCATAATATTTTTTAAAAAATTTTATGTTGGGGGGGGGTGAAGTAGGGCTCTTTGAGATCCCAGCACATCCCTCTTAAGATGTTACTGTTAATGAGCCAGTGGAGGCTGAGTAAGTGCGCTAAAGCTGCAAAAGATATATTAATTAGATACTATTTTTTTTCCTCATTTTTCAGAAAGACACTAATCGATTGGAATATAACAACTATGAAACAAATGTATAGTTACTGAGCTAGGCACCAAAAATGCTTAATTTTGTTAGGAACTTTTTTTTTACTGTAAAAATCGGAATAGCCTATAGCAACCTGAACATTAAAAGCAAAAGGCTCAATCACAAACGGTATAGCAGCGCATAATTTATTTATTTTATAAATAATATTATATTATAAATTTCGTCAATTCCTCTCCCCCCCCTATATATTTCCTTTTAATCCGCTCTTACCTCTCTGAATCTTTAAAGTACATCATAACCTACTCATCTCTCTTTTCTCCGTTCCCCGGTGTTCCTTAAGGTAGTATCTTAGATCCCATTCTCTATACTGTATAAACCGTATAGATATTCCAACTGATGAAAGCTGATTTTCCAACCCGCCCTAACACAGTTCTAACAACATACGCTGACGACACATGTGTCTGTAAACAAAGACCCAACTAATGCATCACAAACTCTACAGAGACACATAACATCCATTGAAAAATGGTGTCAAAACTGGAGAATCAAACTAAATCCTGACAAATCCCACCAGATCATCTTTACTCTATCTCTTAAACCTCTACTCTCCTGTCCTACAGTATTTCTTCTATGTACCCCACTAACGCCTGTTGAACAGATTCGATACTTAGGACTCCATTTTGACAAGAGACTTACTTGGAGTCACCATACTACACTGAAACGACAAGAAACTGCTCGTAGATTTCGATTGCTACACCTACTTGACAAACACCCTAAACTTCCTATTCACTACAAAAAATCATTATATTCTTTGATAATGAGACCAATTTGGACATAAGGCATTGATCTTTGGGACACTACCCAACCATCGCATTCCTCCCGTATCCAATCCTTACAATCCAAAATCCTCCGAAAAATCCTTGAGGCTCCTTATTATGTCAAAAATAAACTCATCCACAAAGACCTTAACATCCCTTTCGTAGCAGATTTGGCCCGAAATAAATCTTTTCATTCCAAACTCCTAACCCATCCTGACCCATTAGTTCTTAATCTCTCTTTCTTAACAATCCCTGATAATCCTCCAAGGCGTCTGAAAAGAAGATGGTCATGGGACCTTATAATTTAACTTAATGTTTGAAGTACCACCATAGGGTGGTTCCTTCCCAAGATTTTCAAGTGTTTGAAACATATCACATATATACTTTTGTATTTTTTGATACAGTTGTAAATTAAAATAAAAAAATATTTTAGAGCTTATAAACTAAAACAAAATGCAGGATTTTTTTATCATACTTAAATACTCTTTAAATTTTTTTTTATATCGGTTTCTATTCACACTAGCGATAAGCTGTTCAAACTTTCTTGACGTCATCCTGCTTATCAGTTCAATTTTTATTTATTGATTGATCTTAAAAATCTGAGGGCCCCAACTTCTAACATCAATCCCGTGGGATTGTGGGCCCTGGGGCCTCAATATAAAGATGGCTATGATTTCAAATAAGATGTGAAAAAGGAATAATCACTTTGAAATTAATTCCCATAAATAAAAACAACTCTTATTTAGTTTTAATTGTTTTTTGTGATGATGATTGTTTTTGATAGCGGTAATGGCTTCCCGAACAAAATAAAATAAAAATAAAGTGGAAAGGAGATGACCTTGGTTTATCCCGCTATTTTCGGGACCTAATAGCCTTATTTTAAAAAAGTCTGGAAACCAAAACTTCTTTCTCGAGCCATCATTAAAATTATTACAACATTAAGGAATTTATTATTCTTTTAAAAAAGAAATATTTTTAAATCGAGTATGATAATCTGGATTATCCTGAGGTTCACACTATTTTAAAGCGAGGTTATTCTCCTTTCTCAGTTTTATTTATAATTCTTACCGTAGAAGGTTAAAATCTGAGAGATAGTATCCCTGTGCTTGTGCTAATGTTTAGCATTGTTCAAATTTCGGCGAGATTAAACACGATTTAGAGAAACATTGCAGTAAATATTTTTGCACCTCATCTACCTTCCTATACATCAATGAGCTTGTTTTTATCATTAAGAGTCTAGGAGTAATTAACTTTGTAATATTATTGTAAGTAATGAACCTTTGTTATCAATCAAGAAAAAAAAATCAAATCCCCTCAAATTGATGTTTTTTTGTTTTAAGATATTTAGAATCCAAAAATCAATCCTTGGCTATTCTATAAGTTACCCTCATTACAATCCACCATTTTGTTTCAAAATTATATATATATTTATTTATTTTTGGCCACCGATGCCTTTTTCCACTATGCCAAACAGTGTCAATATTTTTTTTGTTTTCAATTGACAACTTAAAGCCTTTTAACTTTTCGTACATTGAATGAATACCAGCGCAAGTGGGTATAAACCAGGTATGAAGAAAAGAAAACTTTACTTTCGTATTTAGTACAGAAAGTATACTTCTTAAAGTTTACTAAATTTTATTGTAAATAAAATGTTGGTTATTTTCTTTGTATGCCAAGTATTTGTAGGTATTTTGGATTTGTGGCAGGTGGCAACGTCTGGATCTGGCTTTAGATACTCGATGTTATAGTTCTACAAAACTATTTAGATAATTTAGGTTCAAAGTTCAGGTTAAAAACATCTTAGGTCTAAACAAAAAATATCTTTTAATGTTCCTCCTTCAGGAACTAGAATAGATAGGTATACTGGTAACCTCATCCTTTAACTTGAGGTAATAGACTCTTAACTTCAGTCTTGCATAGTAGATAGTATTCTTAGAAACATTTAAACATGGAAAACGTCAGTGGAAACCATTAATTACTATTAAAAACCTACAGTTTATTGGACAGATGAATACATTTTTGTGAGGAACTGAAAAATGAACATTTTATATCCTTATTTATAGTAAGAAATTCGCTTTTCGAATTAATTGACCCTCTCGAATATCGGAATTAACTATACTTTTTTTTTTCTTGCTTCTTCGAGAAATTGAGCTGAAACTAGTTCTAAGGCAAACTGGATGTGTTGTGGAATTCGACGAGTAGTTCAGGAAAAGAACCCAACCTTCAACTGACAGGCTGTTGTCCGTAAAACATCTGTCATTTCATTAACACAGTCCTTATAATATTTTAAAATACACCCATGAATACATTAAGTTAACAATTAATAAATAATCGTATTTAATTATTAGTTGCGAATTTCAATAAAGTTATTTATTTTTAATTTTAATTACAATTTAATAATTGAAGAAAATTAAAAAACAAATTATTATTTGCCTGAATTCTGTACTGATAGATATAAAAGATTTAAGTCCTAAAAATTTCGATGTTGAATTAAGTACGTTGTCTGAATCCAAAAAAAAAAAAAAATCTCCATCGATTTGTATAAAGGATTTAAGTTGTATAGTATAATAGTATCCTGGTTATAATTGTATAGAATGAATAAGTGTTATACAGTTTTTTATTTTTGTTTTTTTAATAATTTATTTATTGATATTTACAACTGTATACATATATACACATCAAGTAAATTTGCTGTAAGTGATATT